>NC_139575.1:1954308-1959308 GCF_946808225.1 Silurus aristotelis
AATGAAACTAATTGAGCCTGAGGGTTCAAAATGTGGTGTATAGACTGCTGTCATGGTTTATTTAGGCGTAGCCGTGCTGAGTCCGTCGATCCAGACGCCTCACGTGGCGGCGTGTTGTGTATCGGATCGGTGTAAACGTACACACCTCGAAAACGTCACACAACGATCTGAGGAGCCTTGTGAATCCTAAATCTTCTGTATGTTTTGTATCTCGGATCACGACATCCATGAAGGCTGTGTAATCGTATATAATTTCCAGTTTTTTACTCTAAAATAAAAATTTAATTCAACGTTATTTGTAGAGCGTTTTTAACAGTAAACATCGTCCCAGAGGAGCTTTACAGAAGTAAATAGATCACAAATAAACATCTGGTTTAGAGTTTATCTCTAATGAGCGAGCTAAAGGTGATGGTGGTGAAGGAAAAACTCCCTAAAACTTCATGAGGAAGAAACCTTGAGTGGAACCAGACTCTCTAGAGGAACTCGTCCTCATCTATACACTGAACATTCATAACCGTTCCATCACTGTTGAGGTTTTCAGCTGTTTCACCATTGCAGCACAAAACCGTTGTTGCGGACTGTTTCTAATAATTACAGTCCAGATTCATCTTCATGGTTCCTGAGTTTAACCCCCAACAGTCTGCTATTGAAGAGAACTCCATCATGGAGATTCAGGGTTGTCTGGAGCAGAGACCGAGAACAGGATCGCAAAGCAGAATCTGTGTAGTTGCTTTGGGAGAAGGTCCAATGTTTAAATCGCTGTACAATCTGAAAAAATGCATTAATGAAAGAGTGAATAACATCGTGAGAAAAAGTCTTGCTGGGGCGAGTAGTAAAGCGCCGCTGCAGCATTTAGCCACGCCTCTGTTTTTATTTCTGTAGAAAGAAAATATTTTGTCATTGAAATCCTGTGTAATGTAAAAGTGTGTGTTTATAAACGTTTCTGCGTGTAATAAAATGTTTATTCCGCTCACATGTTTTGTGTCACGTTGATGTGATTCACACTTTATGTTCAAATCAAATCTGTAACGAATTTTAACGCTAAAATTTAAAAATGATTTTATTCCGCAAATCAGTAACAAAAACTAATAAGTAACAAAATAATAATACAGTGTATTTATTTACACTTCTGAAGACACTCAAGTGCACCGTTACAGCACAAGAAAAAGGGTTATTTTTTGCCCGTCAACTAAAAAAAACCCTTTAATTTCAGTTTCACATTTTGCAGCAAAAATAATACAATCAATTTCATACAATTTCATACAAATATTTGGAAACCTTGTTTACAGAAGTCTTTATAAAAAAGAATTCTAATAAAGAATAGAATTTCTGTGGGGAAGAAAAAATGTACGATAAAATAATAAAAAAATAAAAATAATTATTAAAGATTAAAATAAAAGATGCATAGCGTGTTTCTGCACGTCCAAAATGTTTTATTTCATAGGGTTTTTGGTTTTTATACTTGTGAATTTATTTTTATTAAGAATGTATACGAGTTCCTAAAAAGCATCTACAAATAAAGTTACTTATATATTAACATTTAAATGCTGATAAAAAACTATAAAAAATAGTAAAAGAAAAAAACAAATTCTAAAATTAAAGACATGAAATAATAAATGTTTCCTATTTTTTTATCTGAAATATACTTTATGGGTTACGGTTAATTTCTCCACCCATATGTGCTTCTTAATTTTCTCTTCACTTGAACTAGGAGACCCAAACCTGCATGACAATGTCCCTCCATTAAGGTCCATGAATTTCTGCTTTCCAGTGGAGTGGAAGATCTCTTGCTATATATATATATATATATAAGATCTCCAACCCGATTTAACATAAATGAATGTGAACGCTGACTACACTCCAGACCTCCTCACCTTCTCACCTGCATCACTACCTGACTTTACTAACCCCCTTATTTGTGCTTTATGTTTAAAAAAGCACATAATCTTATGACCAGATGGACACAAACTTTTGGCCAAACATTGAGGTCAATCAATTCATGTGAAAAGATGTTTAGGTCTTTCATCCATTGTCTCGTTTTCTCTCAAAAATCACATTAGAGTTTTGTCCTCGTCCTCGTCCTCGTCATGCTCCACCGGCTCATTTCCACCACCACAGAGCCCAAACATCTCAGGGTAGGAGACTCTGTAACCATCACAGACATCACAAATTACACTTCATTATTCCATAATCCATCTTTATGCAGAGTTTCAATAAATTCAATAAAAAAAAATTCAAGAAAATTAAATTAAGTTGAAGCTAAAAAAAGAAAGAAAATATAATACATTATATTATAATTAATGACTTTAAGCATTTAGAAATCTGTGCTACATGAAGAACATCATCATTATCATAAACACTGTATTTATTGATGTAATGGTGTGATAGAGGTGTTTATGGAGCTTCATGAACACTGAGTGTGAGGGAAAGTTTTCCTGGAAAAATCAACTGTATTAATTGCATTTAGAGTTGAAAGTTTGGGTGTTGTGGTGTTTGAATGTTATGATGTTTGGTGTTGTAGTGTTTGGATTAAATGTATGGGTGTTGTGGTATTGTAGTGTATGGTTTTTGTGATGTTTGGGTATTGTGGTGTTGTAGTGTTTTGATGTTGTGTTTGTGTGTTGCATTGTTTGGGTGTTGTGGTGTTGTAGTGTTTGGGTTTTGTGGTGTTTGGCTATTCTGTTGTCTGGGTGTTGTGGTTTTTAAGTGTTATGTTTGATTGTTGCAGTGTTTGGGTGTCATGTTGTTTGGTGTTATTGTGTTTGGATGTTGTAGTGTTTGAATGTTTTGAAGTTTGGGTGTTGTTTGGGTGTAGTGTTTGAGTGTTGTGGTGTTTAGATGTTGTAGTGTTTGGCTGTTGAGGTGTTTAAATGTTCTGATGTTTGCGTGTTGTATAGTTTGGGTGTTCTGGTATTTGTGTGTTGTGATGTTTGAATTTTCTGATGTTGTGGTATTGTAGTGTATGGGTGTTGTGATCTTTGGGTACTGTGGTGTAGTGTTTTGGGGTTTTATTTTGGTAATCTGGTGTTTGGGTGTTATAATGTTGTACTGTTTGGGTGTTGTAGTGTTGTCGTGATGTAGTGTTTGGGTGTGTATTGTATTCTTTGAATGTTGTAATGTTTGGGAGTTTGGGTGTTGTAGTGTTTGGGTATTGTGGTGTTTTGGTGTTGTAGTGTTTGGGTGTTTTTATGTTGTAATGTTTGGGTGTTGTGGTGTTTGGGTGTTGTGGTGCTTGGGTGGTGGGGTGTAGTGTTTGGGTGTTGTAGGGTTTGGGTGTTGTGGTGTTTTGGTGTTGTGGTGTTTTGGGTGTTGTAGTGTTTTGGTGTTGTAGTGTTTTGGTGTTGTGGTGTTTGGGTGTTGTAGTGTTTTGGTGTTGTGGTGTTTGGGTGTTGTAGTGTTTGGGTGGTACCTGGGGGAGTTGGGCGTGGTCATGCTGAGAGAGGCGAGGGCAGAGGCTGTGTCAGTCTGTGCTGAATGTTTCCCCTCAGCCTGTAACCATGACTCGCCTATAGTGTGGGTCAGATCTCTCATTGATGACCAGTACTGACCTGACACACACACACACACACACACACACACACACACAAACTGATTATATATATATATATATATATATATATATATATTGTCAGAGAGAGCACGTGTGTGTGTGTGTGTGTGTGTGTGTGTGTGTGTGTGTGTGTGTGTGTGTGTGTGTGTGTGTGAGTGAGTGTGTGTGAGTGAGTGTGTGTGAGTGAGTGAGACACAGCTCTGAACACACACTTACTGTGAATCTGCAGAACTCTGTGTAGAGACTGAACTGCAGCAGCACACGGCTTCTTAATCAGGACATACTCAGACAGAGTCTCAACCTACTCACACACACACACACACACACACACACACACACACACACACACACACACACACACACACACACACACACACACACACACAAACTCAGATAGTTCTCAACACATTCAGTCTGATAGAGTAGTGTGTGTAAAGTGGTGTTAAAACCTTGTTCTGTAACAGAGCATTAACACACGCTGCAGACGCCTCACACACAGCCGGATGGTCATGACCTCGCTCTAACACCAGCACCACATGACCACCAGAGAGCTCCATCAGGCTCTGAGTGAGGAGCCCAAAACCTACAACACACACACATACACACACACATACACACACACATACACACACGATAAAACGTATTTCTTTACATTTGGTCCAAAACTAAAAATGTAACACCCCAAAGATATCACACACCTTAAAGGTGACAAAGTGTGTTTGTGATGTGTGTTTGATATATGTGTGTGTTTGATGTATGTTTGTGTGTTTGACACGTTTGATATGTGTGTTTGATGTGTGTGTGTGTGTGTGTGTGTTTGATTTTGTGTTTAATGTATGTGTGCTTGACATGTTTGATTATGTGTGTTTGATGTCTGTGTTTGATGTGTGTGTTTGATGTGTGTGTTTGATGTTTGCGTTTGATGTATGTGTGTTTGACATGTTTGATATGTGTAGGTTTGATGTACTGGATGTGTGTGTATGATGTATGTGTTTGAAATGCCTCATGTATATGTGTGTGTGTGTGTGTGTGTGTGTGTCTGTGTGTGTGTGTGTGTCTGTGTGTCTGTGTGTGTGTGTGTGTGTGTGTGTGATGAATCTAAAACTGCATTACATTATAGAGCAATGATTAGATGATTTGCATAAATAATAAAATCTTTCTATTAAAGTAAAATAGTCTCATAGCAAAAAGTCTCGTTCTGCTGAGTCATGTTTACCATAACTTATCATAACTGAGCATGACGGACTGTGACTTAGCAAAATAAATACACAAATATAAATATATAGAAAGAAAGTTTCTTCCACAAATAAACGTTACACTGCTGCTTCCCACTGACTCCTCGCCTTTCACTTCTTGTTTTACTCACAATGTCACACCATTTACTTCCTGTTACTGCTAATCCTGACTCCCTCAGCTCAGTTAGCATTTATTACATCACGTGTGTGTGTGT
>NC_139575.1:1964308-1976808 GCF_946808225.1 Silurus aristotelis
CTGATGAAGCAACTCCATATTGCACTGTTTGCCTGAGATCCACTAAAAAAGTACAGAAATGAATAAATAATTAAAGGTCATTTTTGGTAAAAAAAAATATATATATTTTTTTGTAAAATGCAACAGTTATTCTCGGGCCACAATCAAGTTTGATTTTTAGCCCTTTAATGTAAAAGGTCTGTGTTCCTCTTCGTTAGATGAATAATAAATGTCTGATGAACTTTTAAAAATGTTTCTGGAACATTAAACAAACGTTATATGAATGTTTGATAACATTAGCTGAACATTAGCGAAAAATTAGAAGAACGTTTACTGAAAGATGGACATTAATTAAACATTTTATAAACATTAGATGAACATAAATGTTTGATGAACAATAGATGACTGTTAGCTGAACATCTGATGAAATTTGATGAAATTTATAAACAAAAATATTTATGAATCTATCAGTCAGGATTTCAGTCTGAAGTAAACTTTCCGATTCTGTAGCATCTCTGGATGGTGTTTCTGTCTCAGTGTGTACAGCAGTCAAAGACCTTGGTGCAATTATTGACCCGAGTCTTTCCTCTGAGGCTCACGTGAATATCATCACCAGGATCTCCTTCTTTCACCTTAGAAATATTGCTAAAATTAGAAATATGATGTTGTTACAGGATGCAGAAAAACTAGTAGATGTTTTTGTAACATCTAGATTAGACTACTGTAACGCTTTACTGTCTGGGTGTTGGAGTAAGTGCAGAAATAAGCTTCAGTTAGTTCAGAATGCAGCAGCAAGAGTCCTCACTAGATCTAGAACATATGATCACATCAGCCCTGTTTTAATTATCTACACTGCTCCCAATTACATCTCACACTGATTATAAAATACTACTACTGACGTATAAAGCACTTAACGCTCTCACACCGCAGTATCTGAGTGAACTTCTGTACCAGGATGATCCTCCACGCCTACTTAGATCAAAAGGTGCAGGCTATTTGTTGGTACCTCAAATAATGAGGACTCCAGCAGGGGGCAGATGTTTCTCTTATAAACCCCACAGTTATGGAACAACCTTCCAATCAGTGTTCGGGAGTCAGACACAGTCTCAGTGTTCAAGTCGAGGCTGAATACATTTATATTATGTCTTCAGTCAGTAGGTGTTTGTGAGGTAAAGGAGCAGATCTGGAGGGAACATGGATATAGAGTGTTTGGTGAACTGGGATATTTGGATGCTGTCGTCTCCTCACTCTCACACGTTCACTCAGGTTTGTTGACGGTGGTGTGGTGGGTCGTCTCTTATCCCAGAGATCCCTCATGTCTGTGTTTCCTTCTGCTTCTCCCTTTTAGCTATGCTGCTATAACGAGTCCGGTTCCTACTTTCACCCTGATCACACTTTACAGTGTCTTTACCTTTTATACCACACTTATCCATATCCTTCTTTCTCTCTCTCTCTCTCTCTCTCTCTCTCTCTCTCTCTCTCTCTCTCTCTCTCTCTCTCTGTCACCCCCTTCTCTCTCAGTGGCCATTGTTCCTGCTCCTCTCATCTTGAATTGAATTGAATTAAAATTGAATTGAGGAGGTTCCTGGGGTGCAGTCAGCAGTCAGCATTCACATTAATTATGTTCAGTAGTGCTGGTGCTCTATAGCAGGAGATCTTCCACTCCAACCCATGGATTGTGCTACAGATTGGAGAAGAACCACATATGGGTGGGAAAATAAGGTATCTAATCTGATTTGATATCAGGACAGTAGAATTGACAGTTAAAGAGTGTAATTGTAATCCCATGAGCTACAGCGCCATCATCAGGATGATCAGACCCATTTTGCCTCAGTGACAGAACCAGATTAGAACAAAGTACCACTTACTGACCAGATCTCACTTCTCTTTGACTTAAAAATAATACAAAGTATAAAATCAGTTATGATCAGAGTTAAACTTAAACATCAACACCTGCACCACAGCGAACCCTACAGGCTGAAGACTGATGCAACTGACCCGGGTTTATGATACAACACTGCCCCCTATCACACAGGCTCCATCACAACTAATAACTGAACTGAATAAAAAAAAAAAGCAGTGAAAAGTGGAAACTCCACTGTGTTCTGTACCTTACACTGGTTACTGACTCCACACTCCTGCAGCCGGGCAAAGACTCGCGGAACTTTCCCACCATGCTCTGTACGACAGCTGCTGTTGCCACAGATACACTGCTGCTTCAGCATCTGTGGATCATACATGAGCCCTGACCACACACACACACACACACACACACACACACACACACACACACACACACACACACAAACTAATATCAGGTTTTTGTCAATTTCAGAATTCTGAACTCTGATTGGCTGTGGTGGGCAGGAATGAAGTAAATCTAATGCGTTATTGTACTTAAGTAGTTTTTTATTTGTATCTGCACTTTACTAAAATATTTCTTTTTTGGGGAGACTGTTACTTCACTACATTTCGAAGTCAAATATCTTACATTTTACTTCCTTTTAATTTCATTCATTCATTCATTTTCTCCCGCTTATCCGTAATTTCGGGTTGCGGGGGCAGCAGTCTAAGCAGGCCTTCGACTGCTGCCCAATCCTCACAGCACTGTCCCTTACGGTCCCTCCTGCAGGTGGTGAGCCCACAGGAAGGCGGCCCCACGTCACTCCGACGTCACGGACCTTGATATTTCCCTCGTAAGGGACGCCCGGAGCATAGAGGGTTAAGGGCCTTGCTCAAGGGCCCAAGAGTGGCAGCTTGGCGATACCGGGGCTTGAACCCCAGACCTTCCGATCCGCAACCCAGCGCCTTAACCGCTGAAGCCACCACTCCCCCTTTCCTTTTAATTTATGAGGATAAAAACTTGTGTACACGCAGCAAGTCACCAATCAGAGTCGATCGATCGCTTTCTGTTTGTTTGTTTGTTTGTTTGTTTGTTTGTTTGTTTGTTTACTGCTCATTTGCACGGTCGTGTCAATTATAACATCATGGCACGGTGAATGAACCTGGTTAGGACCTGGAGTGACGTCACATCAGTAAGGAGAACTGAATCCAAAATAAAATTATGGATGACAAAAAGGGTCTAAACCCTCTGGAGCCCAATTCAGAAAAAAGAAGTGGTGGGGAAACGTACAAAGAATAAAGGTGTGTATGAAACTCTAGCACTCACTTCGTTATTAGAGAAGTAAAAACGAATGCATTAAACAGGTTCATATCTGTACCTCACTCAGGTTACACTGTTTCCTGCTGAGCTTTTACACACAGAGCAACATTTTTTCTTTTAGCTGCATAACATTATAATTTATAGTGTGTAGTTTGTCATAATGTGTAGCAACAAAACATCTCCAGCCCTCTGTAACTGCTCCTGCTGGAGTGGAGTTGAACAGCACTTGATTTGGTTCCTGTAATTGAGGTGATGTTATAAAGGTTTTCTGTGATTGTACTAAGAAGATCCTGAGCTGAGGTCAGTGAGGAGAAGCTCCAGTGCTGCTTAAAGGCTCATATAATAAGTCATATATAATAAGGACAAGCTTTTCAAAGCTGAAACTCATCGATGGGGGAGACGTTGGGTCATGGCGTGGGTCACCCAGGGGGCGCCATTCCAGCTAAAACCGCCATTGGTGCTTGGTGTATATTCAGCATCAATTTAACATCAAGCAGAACATTTAGAGAGGATCAAATGATAAAGAAACTCCAGACTCGAACTCAACACAACATCCGGGGGATTATTTATTGCGAGGTAGGCGAAAAGGTTTTGGGTTCATAATAATTGTAATAGAAATCAGTGTTTGAGTCTTTAATATCATTCTATTAATAGATCAGTGTGCTGAGAGTCACATTCGAGTCTTTACACATAAACTGAGGTGATTAAGTAAAGAGTCTTGTGATAAAAATGATCACAGGAACATTAGAGTTATAATAAATTACTACTTTGGATACTTAACTACATTTGAAGGCAAAAACGTATCTACTTTTACTCCAGTGAATGTTTAAAGGGACACTTTTACTTTTACTGGAGTCATAATTTACTTAGTGTCTCTACTTTAAAGTACATGGTTTGTGTCCTTCATCCACCACTGGTGATTGGTCAGGAGATGTTGATGATATAACATAACATCAGCTATGATAGTACAGGTTCTGATTCATTACTGTTTTTATAATTATACTCATTCACAGTGACAGACAGACAGACAGACAGACAGACAGACAGACAGACAGACAGATAGACAGATAGATAGATAGATAGATAGATAGATAGATAGATAGATAGATAGATAGATAGATAGATAGATAGATAGATAGATAGATAGATAGATAGATGTGTTTTTTCTCTCAAGTAGTAAACTTGTGTTCTGTTGTCACCTGTTCTGAGGGTGGATTCAGGGGCGGGGTCAGCGGTGGCAGTGGTAGGAGGACAGGAGTGGGTGTGTGTCAGGCGTCGGTGTGATCTGCTTTGTAATCCAAGCTCTGGTCTGCAGAGCCACTGCTGAGGAGGAGAAAGAGAGAGAGAGATCAGATGAAGAGGGATGAAGGGATCGGTACAGATTGGGTGAAGGTGGAGAATGTTGGTAATGAAGTGAGTGTTGAACCTTAGAGCTGGGACTTAGCTGTGATGGGTCTCCACAGAGTTCCTCCTGGAGAACAATGCTGTGATCTTCTCCGACTATAAACTGAACGTCTTCCTTCTCCTGCTCCTCCATTCTCTTCTCTGCCTGCAGGTGGTGCTGTTCTTGGTGGATTACGCACACTCTAGTCGGGATCGTCTTACCGAGAAACAATAAGGAAACATCATCAGTTAGATCATGCAGAAGACTTTCAGTTCATGTTCACAAACGTCTCAGATGTGTTGAGTTTTTTGGTGTTTTCTGAAACTTTCCCACACACACACAAGAGTATGGAGAGTTTTCACAGAGTGGCATGAAAAACAAGAAACATCAGGTTCTGTGGGTGGAGAAATCATGATGATGAGAGATCAGAGAATATCAGACTGGTCTGAGCCGAGAGGAAGTCTACAGCAACTCATTATAATCATGATGAGCTGAAGAGCATCTCAGCTACAACAACACAAGACTACACGGGGCTTCACATCTGACAGGTAAATATCGTAAAAATGTGTGTGTGTGTGTGTGTGTGTGTGTGTGTGTGTGTGTGTGTGTGTGTGTGTGTGTGTGTGTGTGTGTGTGTATGTGTGTGTGTGTGTGTGTGAGTGTTTCTTTTACCTTATGTGTGTGTAAGAGTCTCTTTGGTCTTTGGACGCTCCTGCACTGGTAAAATCCACACGGCTGTTCATTCAGGATTAAAGGCTGTGACTGACATCTGTGTAACGGTCTGTGCTGCCTCACACTGACACACGCTGCAGGACACACACACACACACACACACACACACACACACACACACACACACACACACACACACACACACACACATACACACACACAGTATGCAATGTATTATTCTACAGTGTGGTGTATAAGTCTACAGTGAGGTGTATAAGTCTACAGTGTGGTATATAACTCTTCAGTGTGGTGTATAACTCTACAGTGTAGTGTATAAGTCTACAGTTTGGTGTATAACTCTTCAGTGTGGTGTATAACTCTACAGTGTAGTGTATAAGTCTACAGTTTGGTGTATAACTCTTCAGTGTGGTGTATAACTCTACAGTGTAGTGTATAAGTCTACAGTTTGGTGTATAACTCTACAGTGTGGTGTATAACTCTACAGTGCGGTGTATAAGTCTACAGTGTAGTGTATAAGTCTACAGTGTGGTGTATAACTCAACAGTGTGGTGTATAAGTCTACAGTGTAGTGTATAAGTCTACAGTTTGGTGTATAACTCTACAGTGTGGTGTATAAGTCTACAGTGTAGTGTATAAGTCTACAGTTTGGTGTATAACTCTACAGTGTGGTGTATAAGTCTACAGTGCGGTGTATAAGTCTACAGTTTGGTGTATAACTCTACAGTGTGGTGTATAACTCTACAGTGCGGTGTATAAGTCTACAGTTTGGTGTATAACTCTACAGTGTGGTGTATAAGTCTACAGTGTGGTGTATAAGTCTACAGTGCGGTGTATAAGTCTACAGTTTGGTGTATAACTTTACAGTGTGGTGTATAAGTCTACAGTGTGGTGTATAAGTCTACAGTGCGGTGTATAAGTCTACAGTTTGGTGTATAACTCTACAGTGTGGTGTATAAGTCTACAGTGCGGTGTATAAGTCTACAGTTTGGTGTATAACTCTACAGTGTAGAGTATAAGTTTACAGTTTGGTGCATAAGTCTACAGTGCGGTGTATAACTCTACAGTGCGGTGTATAACTCGACAGTAATGTGTATAAACCTACAGTGCGGTGTATAAACCTACAGTGCGGTGTATAACCTTTACAGTGCGGTGTATAACTCTACAGTGTGGTGTATAAGTCTACAGTTTGGTGTATAACTCTACAGTGTGGTGTATAAGTCTACAGTGCGGTGTATAAGTCTACAGTTTGGTGTATAAGTCTACAGTTTGGTGTATAAGTCTACAGTGCGGTGTATAAGTCTACAGTTTGGTGTATAACACTACAGTGCGGTGTATAACACTACAGTGAGGTGTATAAATCTACAGTGTGGTTTATAACTCTTCAGTGTGGTGTATAAGTCTACAGTGTGGTGTATAAGTCTACAGTGTGGTGTATAACTCTACAGTCTGGTGTATAAATCTACAGTGTGGTGTATAACTCTACAGTGTGGTGTATAAGTCTACAGTGTGGTTTATAACTCCACAGTGTGGTGTATAACTCTACAGTCTGGTGTATAAATCTACAGTGTGGTGTATAAGTCTACAGTGTGGTGTATAACTCTACAGTCTGGTGTATAAATCTACAGTGTGGTGTATAATTCTACAGTGAGGTGTATAACTCTACAGTCTGGTGTATAAGTCTACAGTCTGGTGTATAAATCTACAGTGTGGTGTATAAGTCTACAGTGCGGTGTATAACTCTACAGTAATGTGTATAACTCTACAGTGCGGTGTATAAGTCTACAGTGCGGTGTATAAGTCTAAAGTGCGGTGTATAAGTCTACAGTGTGGTGTGTAACTCCACAGTGTGGTGTATAACTCTACAGTAATGTGTATAACTCTACAGTGTGGTGTATAAGTCTACAGTGCGGTGTATAACTTTACAGTGCTGTGTATAACTCTACAGGAATGTGTATAAACCTACAGTGCGGTGTATAACTCTACAGTGCGGTGTATAACTCCACAGTGTGGTGTATAACTCCACAGTGTGGTGTATAACTCTACAGTGTGGTGTATAACTCTACAGTGCGGTGTATAACTCTACACAAATGTGTATAACTCCACAGTGTTGTTTATAACTCCACAGTGTGGTTTATAACTCTACAGTGTGGTGTATAAGTCTACAGTCTGGTGTATAAGTCTACAGTGTGGTGTATAACTCTACAGTAATGTGTATAAATCTACAGTGTGGGGTATAACTTTACAGTGTGGTGTATAACTTCACAGTGTGGTGTATAAGTCTACAGTGTGGTATATACCTCTACAGTGTGGTGTATAACTTCACAGTGTGGTGTATAAGTCTACAGTGTGGTATATACCTCTACAATGTGGTGTATAACTCTACAATGTGGTGTATAACTCTACAGTGTGGTGTATAACTCTACAGTAATGTGTATAACTCTACAGTAATGTGTATAAATCTACAGTGTGGGGTATAACTTTACAGTGTGGTGTATAACTTCACAGTGTGGTGTATAAGTCTACAGTGTGGTATATAACTCTACAGTGCGGTGTATAACTCTACAGTGTGGTGTATAACTCCACAGTGTGGTTTATAACTATACAGTGTGGTGTATAACTCTACAGTCTGGTTTATAACTCTACAGTCTGGTGTATAACTCTACAGTCTGGTGTATAACTCTACAGTGAGGTGTATAACTCTACAGTGTGGTGTATAACTCTATAGGGAGGTGTATAAATCTACAGTGTGGTGTATAACTCTACAGTGTGGTTTATAACTCTACAGTCTGGTGTATAACTCTACAGTCTGGTGTATACCTCTACAGTGTGGTTTATAAGTCTACAGTGCGGTGTATAAGTCTACAGTGCGGTGTATAAGTCTACAGTTTGGTGTATAAGTCTACAGTTTGGTGTATAAGTCTACAGTGCGGTGTATAACTCTACAGTGCGGTGTATAACTCTACAGTGTGGTGTATAAGTCTACAGTGAGGTGTATAACTCTACAGTCTGGTGTATAAGTCTACAGTCTGGTGTATAAATCTACAGTGCGGTGTATAAGTCTACAGTGCGGTGTATAAGTCTACAGTGCGGTGTATAATTCTACAGTGTGGTGTGTAACTCTACAGTGTGGTGTATAACTCTACAGTAATGTGTATAACTCTACAGTGTGGTGTATAACTCCACAGTGTGGTGTATAAGTCTACAGTGCGGTGTATAACTTTACAGTGCGGTGTATAACTCTACAGTAATGTGTATAAACCTACAGTGTGGTGTATGACTCTACGGTAATGTGTATAACTTTACAGTGCGGTGTATAACTCTACAGTAATGTGTATAAACCTACAGTGCGGTGTATAACTCTACAGTGCGGTTTATAACTCCACAGTGTGGTGTATAACTCCACAGTGTGGTGTATAACTCCACAGTGCGGTGTATAACTCTACAGTGCGGTGTATAACTCTACACAAATGTGTATAACTCCACAGTGTGGTTTATAACTCCACAGTGTGGTTTATAACTCTACAGTGTGGTGTATAACTCTATAGCGAGGTGTATAAATCTACAGTGTGGTGTATAACTCTACAGTGTGGTTTATAACTCTACAGTCTGGTGTATAACTCTACAGTCTGGTGTATACCTCTACAGTGTGGTTTATAACTCTACAGTGTGGTGTATAACTCTACAGTGTGGTTTGTAACTCTACAGTGTGGTGTATAACTCTACAGAGTCATTTATAACTTTACAGTGTGGTGTATAACTCAACAGTGAGGTGTATAACTTTACAGTCTGGTGTATAAGTCTACAGTGTGGTGTATAACTCTACAGTCTGGTGTATACCTCTACAGTGTGGTGTATAACTCTATAGGGAGGTGTATAAATCTACAGTGTGGTTTATAACTCTTCAGTGTGGTTTATAACTCTTCAGTGTGGTGTATAGCTCTACAGTGTGGTGTATAAGTCTACAGTGTGGTGTATAAGTCTACAGTCTGGTGTATACCTCTACAGTGTGGTGTATAACTCTACAGTGAGGTGTATAACTCTACAGTAATGTGTATAACTCTACAGTAATGTGTATAACTCTACAGTGTGGTGTATAACTCTACAGTCTGGTGTATAACTCTACAGTGTGGTTTATAACTCTTTAGTGTGGTGTATAACTCTACAGTTTGGTGTATACCTCTACAGTGAGGTGTATAAATCTACAGTGTGGTGTATAACTCTTCAGTGCGGTGTATAAGTCTACAGTGTGGTGTATAACTCTACAGTTTGGTGTATACCTCTACAGTGAGGTGTATAAATCTACAGTGTGGTGTATAACTCTACAGTCTGGTGTATAAGTCTACAGTGTGGTGTATAACTCTACAGTCTGGTGTATAAGTCTACAGTGTGGTGTATAACTCTACAGTAATGTGTATAACTCTACAGTAATGTGTATAACTCTACAGTCTGGTGTATAACTCTACAGTCTGGTGTATAACTCTACAGTGAGGTGTATACATCTACAGTGTGGTTTATAGCTCTTCAGTGTGGTGTATAACTCTACAGTGAGGTGTATAACTCTACAGTCTGGTGTATAACTCTACAGTGTGGTGTATAACTCTACAGTAAGGTGTGTAACTCTACAGTAAGGTGTGTAACTCTACAGTGTGGTGTATAACTCTACAGTGTGGCGTATAACTCTACAGTGTGGTGTATAACTCTACAGTGTGGTTTATAAGTTTACAGTGAGGTGTATAAATCTACAGTGTGGTGTATAATTCTACAGTGTGGTGTATAACTGTACAGCCTGGTGTATAATTCTACAGTCTGGTGTATATTTCTACAGTGAGGTGTTTAGCAGACCTCCCTGGAGAACTGCCAGTTGAGGATTGACCTCTATGTACACATGTTTCAGTAAGATGAAGCGCTGTAACATGTTTTCATGTGAATGAGTAAGAGGATGCTGGATCCACATCTCCACCGGGCCGATGACGTTTACGTTCCTGTCCATCTGAGACATGAGAGATAATAAGGTGTAAATAAAGTACACAAACAGCTAAGACATAAAGCAGGCTGAGTACGGAGCTGAAAAGAATAAAACCTGATGGTACGGCTGTACACTTTTGTCCCACAGTTGTGGCGTTTGATCAGACTGCGCTGTAGGTGGAGAGTACTGACATTTAGTGCAGCTGCTGCTGCTGCTATGATCTGACAACACACACACACACACACACACACACACACACACACACACACACACACACACAATGAGGTGTTTAACAATATTCCAAATACCTAAAGAATTTCAGAAATCTGCTGTTAAAGATCAGCTGTTTGTGTCTGTGTGTGTGTGTGTGTGTGTGTGTGTGTGTGTGTGTCTGTGTGTGTGTGTGTGTGTGTGTGTGTGTGTGTGTGTATATATGTGTGTGTGTGTGTGTTTCCTGTTGGATAATCACATACTCGGTTTGTGCTTCAGAACTGAATCAGAGGCTGAAAAAAAACAAACATCACAATGATCTTGTTCTGTGACTTTATACTTTCATTGTCATGCATTAATATCAACATTTTTTTCCACATTAATGATTAATTGATTGATTAATTGGTTGATTGATAAATTAATTTATCTTTCTTATTAATGATTTTGTTTTATTGCATTAATGATCACAAATTCTGTCACATATTTCATTGTCACTCATTATCTAATTTTTTCTAATTAATGATGCCTAATGATGAATCATTTCATTTCTTCACATTGAGGATATTTTTCAGATGAATGATCATATTTTTCATATCATAAATTCTCTCATTCTGTGAAAATAACCTCATTGCATTAATGATGTTGTTCTGTCACAATAATTGTGAAAGTAGCAACTCAACAGTTAGGTTTACGGGTTGCTTATCAGAAGGTCGGTGGTTCAAGCCCTGGTATCAACAAGCTGACACACTTGGGCCCTTGAGCAAGGCCCTTAAACCTCTGAGCTCCAGGGTCACTGTATCATGACTGATCCAGTGCTCTGACCGCAGCTTCCTAACAAGCTGGTGTATGTGAAGAAAGAACTTCACTGTGGATCAATGTGTATGTAACAAATCAAATGTCTTTTTAATTAATGATCTTATTTTGTCACATACTTCATGATTAATGTGTTTGTGTGTTTTTGTGTGTGAGTGTGTGTGTGTGTGTGTGTGTGTGTGTGTGTGTTACCTGTTCTCCACAGCTGTTTACCTCTGGGATGTGAAGACGGAGGTGTGTTTAGATTCTCATGCTGGGAGTTGAGCGCTGAGACATGTGCTTTCTCCCTAAAGAACAACTACCAAGCGGTTATAATACAGTACAGCACAGGGTCTTAGAAAAACAGATAGAATGTTTGTAAAGCGAGTCACCGTTCAGTCTCTGTTCGTTTAAAACTCCGACGGTTTATAAGACACCGCTGCAACTTCTGCTTTACCTCTTTACTGGCCATGACACCTGTCCATCCGAGAAAGAGCATAATAATGTGTTAAAATAAATCATCATCATCATCATATCATCAGACTCAACAAGAGAGATGAGTGGAGATAAATAAACAAGTCAGATGCACTAAATATAGTTTGCAGAAGTGGAGGTTTTGGTTGATGATGTAAGATTAGCATGTTGATGTAGTCCAAAATGGTTTCTGTGGTAAAGTGTGTTAATCCACATGACAGGTGCAAAAATAACACCACCAACATCAGCACAAACACAATCCTTTCAATTTCTGGAACATGTAGAAAATTGTGCATCGGTATCATTTAGTATCTACCTATCTTTAGTGTCTTCCACGTTTTTCCAAATCTGCATGTTTAGTTTGCTTCTTCTAATCTTCTACCACTTTATTGTTTCTAAAGTAACGTCTCGTTCACAGGGAGGTTTTTTTTTACATTTACGGAAGGAGTCTCCAGTGTCAGACTCTTGGTAGTAATCCCATAGTCTTCATGTTCGACAAGATTGTGATTCTACATGTTCTTCACCAAACACAATTTTATTAGTTGTTTTTGGATGCAGGAGCATTTTCTCTTCACATTAACTAGGAGACCCAAACATGTTCCAGCTGGACAATGCTCCTGTGCACAAAGCCAGATCCATGAAAATCAGCTTTCAATGGGCTGGAACGGAAAATCTCCTGCTATAGAGCTCTAATCTCTACTGAACATCTACCTCACCTTCTCACATACATCAGTTCCTGACTTTACTAACACCATTGGAGCTGAATGAACTTCCACCATATCTTCACAAGATCTAGTGAAAACTCTTCCCACGAGAGTAGAGCTCATTAAAACAGAAAA
>NC_139575.1:1981808-2016808 GCF_946808225.1 Silurus aristotelis
ACACACACACACACACACACGCACTAATGCAATGTGTGCAAAATGTTCTTTTAAACTTAAAGCTGATGTTCATGTAAATGTTTAATTGTCCACCTGAAATCTTTTTAATAAAAAACACAAGTGTGTACAACTTAACAAATTGTGATTTTAATTGCCAAATATGTTTTGCTATGATGCATAAATCTTTTTAAAATATTTGAAAATAAATGAAAATATACAGACATGATGCAGGTACAACGACAACATAGTTCTAATTATCTTAAATAAAATAACTGCCGTAATATGATTGGTTTCTATTAATATCAGTGGCTGTTTGACACATTTTGTATCAGGGGTCCCTGCCCCATGTCTCTATTGCCTGAAGGGGTCCTTGACATGGAAAACATTAAAGATCCCCTGTTCTTGGATCACTGCCTAGTGGACAAAAAGAAGAAATAGGGCAATGCAGTGTTTTTAAAATTACTGACTGCACCTTTAATCCAAAAAGAATGAGAATGAAGTGGACTGATTTTTACCACAGAATCATAAACAGAGCAAAATGCAGACATCATTAACATCAATTATTGAGAAATATTAATTTCTGTATCAGAATCAACATGAAATATTCTCTCCAAAGAATCACTGACTGCACCTTTAATCTACAGAGAGACAAGCAGTCTAATGTGCACTAAATAAAAAAACATAAAACAGAGAAAAATATGTTTTTTCATCATCCATTAATACTCATTTTAGTAACAATAATTCTTAAAAAAATTGCTGACAGCACCTTTAATCTGCCGAGTCTGGAGCCCTGCTGAAGTATTTCGCTTAAATAAAGCAAACAAAGTAAAATCAGGTAAATTTATTTTTGGTTATTTTTTTCTGTATCGATAATAATACATTTTATTATTATTATTATTACATTAATATAAAATATCACTGACTGCACCTTTAATCTTCAGAGTTGGTCGTAGCCTGAGGTGCACAGATCACCAGGTACACCATGGAAAAGTAAACAGAGTGAAATAAAGTTTATCTTCTACTTTTGATTAGATCTCCTTCAGGATCAATACCAACATTATCAGTATGTACACAACAAATTATATAAAATAATCACTGATTGCACCTTTAATCTCAGCCTGAAACAGGGAAAAATCAACAGAGCAAAAGAAACAGTTTGTTATCACTAGTTTTTGATTAATACTTATTTCTGCATCAGTATTAACAGGTCATTCAAAAATAAATTAATCACTGTCCACCTTAAATCTGAAAAAAAAAAAGAGGTTCAGAGTTTGTGTGTACAAATAAAAACCAAAGAATATTTTCATTCTTTCAATTGATAATTAATACTTATCTCTAAATTAATCATCTAATTAATAATAAATGATTGTCAAAAAAAGAATTGTTGGAATTGTTGAATAAAACTGATTTCTGCATCAATAACAAAAAAACTCTACAACAAAGTCTAGCGTTTTAAAGTGATCTGTTCAAACCATGGAAACGTAAACATGGTCAAATAAACAGATTACCTGTTATTAATTAACACTTATCTCATTAACACTAACGACATGAATAATTCTCCAAAATAACACAAACTGCACCTTAAACTGTAAAGAAATGTTTCCATACTCACCTCCTCCATCACCATCCAGGTTAGGATTAGGATTAGGGTCAACAAGGATCACTATATTGCAACTCTGAACCTTGGACTTATTCGGTATCATTGCACTGCCTCACTTTACATCTCCTGTGCAAACTCTATACTTAATGTCTTTATCTTCAGTTATTTTATTTTCCTGTTTTTTTTAATAGTTTTTATTTTTAAAGCACCAGCGCACTATGACACATCCCTTGTATGTGCAACCCATGAAACTTTGCAATAAAGATGATTCTGCTTCAGAAAAAGACTTGTAGCATAAAGTGAACCATTTAAACATAAAAATAAAGTTTGTTATTGTATATCTTTGATTAATACTCAATTCTGCATCGACATTAATAATAAAAAAAAAAAACCACAACATTGTTAGAAAATCACAGACGCCACCTTTATTTTTTTTTATAAAGAACGAGATTAAGAGTCTGAAATTAATGGTGATTATTACAAACTTCTGCATCAATAATGAAAACAATTCTTTAAAGAATTTTATAGAAATCACTGCACCTTTCATATACAACAAAGTATAATAATATAAAGTGAACCATGGAGTTTAAACCAGGAGACACCCAGCAACTATACACTATTATTCACAATATTCACTATTATTTGCATTTCTCGAACTAGTGGAACTCTAACTGGACGGACTTTCACTTACATTTCTTTTATACAACACATGGACACTTTAATGACAATTACATTATACTGAATTACTTTAAACTGTACTTCTGTCATACATATCCATCCATCCATCCATCCATTCTGTTAATTCATGTACTACTGCACTACTATACTTTTTGCTAATGTATGTGTGTGTGTGTGTGTGTATATATATTTCTATTCATACTTAGTCAGATTATATTTGAATATACTTTTATCTTATTTATTTTTATGTTCCTTTACTCTTTTTTTTATCTTTATATTGTATTTCTTCATGATTAGTTGGACATTTGTAAAAAGCTTTACATTATATGTCGTACTGTGTATGAATGTGTTTGTGACAAAAGAGGAACTTTGAGAGGAACCAGACCCATAACAGTTCCATCATTATTGCTGTGAACTGTTCAGTGATGGAATTCTTCATGTAACCTGTGGTCCTGAGCACATTGTAGCAGATTTGAATTACAGTTCAACGCCATTCTCATTAATATTTATAGTTGATTAATACTAATCCCTAATCAGTATTGTGTGAACCAATAAAATAAAAACTATAATAAATAAACTCACACATGGTTTTTAATCATACACGCAGTTATTTTATTGTTTGATTTGTAAAACATTAGAGGAAACATTACATGAAATCAATATCTAATCAAGGAAAAAGAAATAAAAACATTTCATTTTTACAGTGATTTATTTAAAACAATAAAACTGAGGTCCTGGTGTGAAGGCATGCGACTGTTTTTCTGGGGACCCAGACAGCGTCCCTATGGAGTCCCAAGAGGGTCAAAAATACAAAGAAATTTTATGAAAACACAAAGAGTGAGTCTGTTTCCCCTTTTAGGAGTGAAACTGTCATAATGACCTGATCTGATCTGAGGCACTGACACGTTAGCAGCTGTGTGTGTGTGTGTGTGTGTGTGTGTGTGTGTGTGTGTAGTATAAATGTAAAGACAGGACAGGTCGAGGTGTTGATACTGGAGCGAGTTTCTCAGTGAAAGATCGACGACAGGATCACGGATAAAAGGGGAAACGAGGTTGACTCGTGAGGTGATTGCGTTTGTGTGATTTTTTTTCTTGTACACGTTTCTGAAAGCAGCAATAAATCCAACGTACAGTCAGAATCGAAAGGGGGTGTGGCCTGAGGAGGGGCCAACCAATCCCAGCAGCTACTGAACACTGTCAGTCACAGGAGTGACCACTCCCACTACAGCTTTATACGTGTGTAGTGTGTGTGTGTGTAGTGTGTGTGTGTGTGGGTCAAAGACGAAATAAAATTTTAAAAATAATATAGAAAATACAAAATGCAGAAATGAAATCTGTGTACTGGAAAAACCCAAATAGTTTTGCTTTTACAAATGATTTATAAATGATTATTCTAATAATTAGCAATAAAAATCATAAATGTCAATAAACAAATCAGACAGAAATATAAAATCTGGACTTTCACTGAAGATCAATTTTTGTGTATTTAATATTTAATGTTGATTGTTATTCCAATAATTAACACTGAAATATAAAAAAAAAAAAAATACTTTTAATTATTTAAAACACCTTGTATTTTTGTATTCAATTTAAAATGTATTTATTTATTATGTTTTTTATTTTTATATATAAGACTAAAATATTTATTCTTAGATATTGATGTTTATTATTGGACATAATTATATAATAATTTTAAAATATATAATTAATTATACAATTTTATAAAATACAAGTAAAATGTAAATTATTTATTATCATGTTGAATTCAATAATGTTTGTTGTTTTTTTCAAACCTAATAAAATAATCTCATCTGTAAATAATACATAATTAATATATAATTATACAATTAACATCAAAATTATTCATTGAATGATTTATTGCGATTTCGTCTTTTGACCCACACGTCTGTAGTTCTGTGACTGAAGAGAAAAGAAAAGAAAGAAAAAACAGAGAATTATTAATATTAATAATAATAATAATAATAATAATAATAATAATAGGAGGCGCTGTAATGCTGTGTTAAGGCGAGTCGCGTCACTGCGGGAAACACGCTAAAGTCTGAGGTACTCGAGTCGGCCGTATGCGAGGCACGGCGCCAATAAATACAAACACCGATCATAAAAAATACAAAAAAACAAAACCATATATCACATGCGTGTGTAGCTGAGTGAGGTAGTTCATCATGGTTTACCCTTTGGACTCGAAATAAAAACAATAAAACAAACATCGTTATCAAAAGTCATCATCGTCATCATCACCCTCCTCACCATGACGCTTACAGAACCAGTCAGTAGTTTGGCTTCTGCTTCAGTGGTTTTTCTTCATTGTTATTATTTTCATCTTTCCACATTAACACCGAAGAATCCAAACTATGAAGGAACACATCTGGAATTATGTAGTAAACAAAAACGTGTTAAAGAACCCAAAATATGTTTTATTTCTAAGATCGTCTAAAGTGGCTCCATGTAGCTTTGATGTTGTTTAGCAAACTCACAGCATTCTCTCATTAGATTCACGAGGTCTTCACCTGGAATGGGTTTCAGGTCACAGGTGTGTCTTATCAAGAGTTCATTTGTGATGCTTCTTACCTTCCTAATGTGCTGTACAGCATCAGTCGTCTTGTGCAGAAGCCCAATATCCCTATTAGTGAAACTGCAACTACTGTACAAATCCATATTATTACTAGAAACACTAAAGGAAAGAAAAAAGATCCATTATTACTGTAAGAAAATGAAGCTCGGTCAATCAACCAAGTGCAGTCTCCAAATCTATGAAACGTATAATAAAACAGGCTCTCATGAGAACCGTCCCAGAAAAAAGGAAGACCGAGCGCTACCTCTGCTGCAGAGGATAAGTTTATTAAAATTACCAGCCTCACAAACCTCAATTTACATAAATGCTTTAATTCACTGTTCAGAGGAAACTGCGTCAGTCAGAAGTCCGGAGTTAAATTGCGGCTAAAAAAACATTATTTCAGAAGAACAACAAGCAGAAGAGACCTGTTTGAACCAAGAAATACAACGAATGGACGTGGAGATCAGTGAAAAACTGCCCTTTGGTCCAAAGAGTCCAAATTTTAAGCGCAGTTGAGTTGGTTTGGGATGAGTTGGAACGGAGAGTGAAGGAAAAGCAGGCAACAAGCACTCAACACCTCTGGGAACTCCTCAACCATTTCAGGTGACGGCCTCATGAGGCTGATGAGAGAATAGCAGGAGTACGCAAAGCTCTTATCAAAGCTAAAGGTGGAAGAATCGAAGTTATAAAACGTATTGTGGGTTCTTTAACACGCTTTTGTTTACTGCAGAATTCCAGATGTTTTCCTTCATAGTTTGTATTCTTTAATATTAATGTACAGTGATGAAAATAATTAAAGGTAAAGAAAGAACACTGAAGGAGAAGCACAAACTACTGACTGGTTCTGTGTCTAGTAGTTTGGTGTTTATGAGTTGAATGCTGGTGTTGCGTTGTTGTGATCGTTTGTGTTTTTCTTTGTTTTTCACTAAATTTCCTCTTAACAAATAAAAACATCCGACTGAAATCTGACTACGTTTTCCAGTTTAAAGTCAAAAACATAAAACCTGCGAACAGAAACAAGCAGCACTTACTGAGAGAGAGAAAGAGAGAGAGAGAGTGAGAGAGAGAGAGTGAGAGAGAGAGAGAGAGAGAGAGAGGAGAGAGAGAGAGAGAGAGAGAGAGAGGGAGAGAGAGAGAGAGAGAGAGAGAGAGAGAGAGAGAGAGAGAGAGAGAGAGAGAGAGAGAGAAATAGAAATAGAGAGGGGGAAAAAGAGAGAAAGACAAGTTAAAGGAACAGTCCCGGGTTTAGTTTTGTGGATTAGCCAGAATTCTTCTCAGGTGTGTGTGTGTGTGTGTGTGTGTGTGTGTGTGCGTGTGTGTGTCTGTGTGTGTGTGTGTGTTTCAAATAAAATCATGGTAGCACAATCTAAATAGATCATGTTAGAATAAAATCTTTTTTTAAAGACTGGACTTTTCCTTTAATGTCTGAGTGAAAGAAAGTGATTACTAATTCACATTACAGCATATCGACACACTTACACACTCACACACACACACACACACACACACACACACACACACACACACACACACACACACACACACACAGGTACGGGCTGTAGTGAGGGCTGCACAATAGAGGGTTGAGGCGATTGTAATTAATAGTAATCGTCAATTTCAGGATTTTTTTCTTTTCACATTTAATTAAAAAAATAATTTTAACCCGATAAACAGCTTTTTTTCACACTTCGTTCTTCTGCACACTGAGGAAGGAAAATTGTGGAAAAATGTAAAAATATAAATCTGGTTGTGTTTCTAGAACTGTATAAACACCCCCTGCGCCCTCTGCTGGCCAACACGCTCATAACACCCTAAAACATTTCAGGATTTCTGCATCGAAACTTAATTTCCTGCAAAATAACAATAAAAACTCCCTGCACTCACGATTCCTGGCTCCGGATTGGCCCAATCGATATCCAATCAAACCTGCACAATAGAGCTGTGGTCATGTGACCCGGCTTTCAAACCTGGATCAGTGAATTCAATTCTGTATTCTGATTTCTCGAAACCAATCAGAAAAGCCTTCCTGTGTATAAAAGTGTTCTAATTCGATTGTCTCTGTTGAGCAATGAAAGAACTTGGTGCCTGTGGGTCATGCTCTGATTGGTCTATTTGCTCGACATGTTGCAATTTATGCCGTGTTTAAGAATTTAACATCTAACGTGATTTTCTTTATTAGAGATTGAACCGAAACGTTTTTTTTTTTTTTTTAAACAATATCACAAATAATAATATAAAAAATAGTAATGTAAAAAAAAATTTGCCTTTTAAAGTAGCTCAAAGCACATTTGTTTATTATAGCTTTTTAATGAATTATTTTATTTTTATTTATTTTATGTTCTGTTAAAAGTATGCGATGGCATTTTAGTGCCATATTAAAAGAAATACTAATTTAACATTAGCAGATTAAGTCATAGCAATCTGACATTAAAGTGGTAATATTTTGATAAAAAAAAAAAAAAATTGTTGAGAAACGATTTTAAAGTAAAAAAATCCTTAAATAGTCTTTAATCAAATCTGTCCTTTTTTTTTTTTTTTTTTTTTGGTTACCAACATTAGAAAACGGATCCAAATTTTAAAACAAAAAGCTCCAATTGGAGGAACAAATAAACGCGGCATCAATGCATCATAAGTCCATAAAGATCAATCGTCACGTCACCACGATCTCAAAGAAATCAGGCAGAACAATAAAGGGATCTGTGTAGTCCTGCGATTAAATACAACTGAAATATGAATAAATGAGAAGAATAAATAAAATAATGATCAAAGTTTATAAATTAAACATTCAGGGATCTAAAATTTTGAAGGTGAAGATTTTTAAGTGCCTGGACTAAATTATAATTTGCAAATAACTCTGGACTGGGTTATAAAATATAGCTTTTTATCTTTAACACACACACACACACACACACATGCCCACATACACAGATAGGCTAAGCCACGCCCAGAAATATCAACATACATAGTGAATAGATAAGTGCTTAACAGTCTTCCTATACATGCACACACACACACACACACACACACACACACACACACACACACACACACACACACACACACACACACACACACACACACACACAGCCACACACAGCTTTCCGGGAATTTTCTCATTTTCCTTATGCACTGAGCATCATAATCAATTTTACTAATAAAAAAGCGATGAAACATTCTGCCATCGACCCTGAGCTTCAGCCTGCCATCACCACGGCGACCTGACCACACCCTCTTTCCTTCACATACACACACACACACACACACACACACACACACACACACACACACACACACACACACACACACACACTTTTGCTGAACCTCAAGACATCCTCCTGCAGAGGGCGTCGGACTGAATGAGACGTCCGACAGACGAACGACGACGATGAAGAATAAAACGGAGAATGAAATCTCAGCGTCTCTGAACGCAGCACGGATCCTCGAGCGCCTCGTCCGAGTCCGTCCTCATCAACTACCTCACACACGTCCTCGTGACCGGATTTCACAACAGCAAGCGACTGTACAGGAGCAGGATTATGAGGAACACTGGCATCAAAACGTCACGTAGCTTCATTAACCAATCAGAGAGCAGCAAATCCTCTACAGAGCGTTAAAGGGAAACTCACGCCCACGTGTCTCCTGAGTGTGTGTGTGTGTGTGTGTGTGTGTGTGTGTGTGTTTGTATGTGTGTGTGTGTGTAAAGCATGGACTGCTTCCATACTGATGATAAAAATAAATTCACGGCGGAGTCACTTATAATACAAGTCAAGGGGCAGATGATTTTTTTTCTGTTGTTTTTTGATCTCACGTTTAATCGTGTTTACGCCATAAAACAATGTTTTCCAGTGGCACAATTGTGTTGCCATGGTTACCTTCAGGTAGCTAACATCTTGTATTTCCATGGTTACGTTTCGCCTAGCTAGCATGACACGACAGGACGTGGTAACTTTTAGCTGGATAAGGTATGGCAATCTGACTCGGGTCACACGTGAAGACGTCGCCATGGTAACTTTGATCCAGCAGTTTCATGAACTAACATTTTTAACAGGTTTGTCAAAATTCGCTGCCATGGTTACATTGAGCTAGATAAAATACTGTGATATAACATGCTTGTAGCACTTCAGAGGCAGTATACATAACAACGATTAGCTAGCTAGCTTGGCATGATTTGACAGAAGTCTTTGCCATGGGTACATTTAGCTAGCTAGCGTTTTAACATATCGTGATTTGACTGGTTTGTAGATGAACGGACGTCGTTGCCATGGTTACATTTAGCTTAAAAAACTGCTATATGACAACTTTGTAGAAGCCGCTAAGCTGTAACTAGCATCACAAGTCATTGCTCTGGATTGCTAGCTGTTGCTAGCTCATTTACAAAAATAATTACATAGTTTTTCGGGGTGCTTTTTTTTTGGCAACATCTGCTCTTAGACTTCCATCACTTCCATGAGATAAATACCTTTTATTACTAATTACCTTAATTACCTACGTCTCACACACACACAACCGAGAGCTCCAGCGGTGGAGATTCAGTTTTAAGCGGAGCAACGTCACAGCGACATTCTCCACGTGAGATTCTACAGCGATGACAAGCGAACGTACGATGGTGATCGGAAAAACAAAGCGTCGCTGTTCCAAAGCTTGAAAACATCTCTGTTCTCTACAACAGCGTCCTAAAGAAACTACAGTTCGACCTCAAAACCCTGCGAGATCTCACACGCTGATCGTAATCCGAGCGTAAAGAGGAACTCGGCTCTATGTACACGTTCCAGCTCAGAGAGTAAGATTATATACGTGTAGGCTCTAAGGATATAACGTTAAAGGATATATAGTCGTAGTATTTACACGTTTTTTTTTTCAAAGCTCAACGTCAAAACTGTCGGCGACGGAACGCTGAGCCACTAATACACACCTCACAGCATCACTCGCTTTCTACACCGAGCGAGAAGGAGCAAAGAAATGGAGAAAGGCCCTTTGGGATGGAGATTGTTTAAGCGTCTGGGTTGTAGATTGCATTTTTTCACCGTGATGTTCTGCTTTTCAATCTCATCATCGTGAGAAATCCATCACTAAAATACAAACTCATCAAACATGGTTCGAACTTGACTCCGAGTTCAACTCCACGAGTCATTTAGTCACATTTAGCGCTCATGTTATTAAAAATCGATTCCTCAAACTCCTTGTTTTTCTATTGCGTTTAGATTTTATGGCTTTTTACTGCTTTTAAAACATTTTGGATTTGTTTATTTGATCTGAAAGTAGATCATTTACTATATTTGAATAAATGACTCGTGTATCGTTCAGTACAGGAGAAGGACAAAAATAAAGATTAAAGTCTGTAGCTTATGAAAACCTTCTTATAAATGCTCTATAACACCCCCATGTTATACACCCTGTAGTGAACACACACAGTGTACAGGAAGCCATTCTGGATTTAAATTCAGCAATAGAAAAGCCCTGAAATGCGAGAGTAACGTAGTGTACTCAGAGACTGTACTACGTCAGTTAACGTGAATACGATGAGGTGAGAAATGGAGGAAACCGGAAGACGTAGATTCCACAAAAGTGAATATTTTTTTGAGACTTCCTGATTCTATTGCATTTCATTCAGTGAGTCAAAGTGTGATGAGAAATCGGTTCTTTAGGCATCAAAAGCATCTTAAAAAAAAAGATTATTAATAATGATTAATATCCATCATAAAAAAATAACTAAAAGTTGATAAGATGTGAACATGAATGAATGAATTAAAATTTGCCCAAATGACTCAGAGTCAAATTAATAAATTTGCACAAATGACTCTGAGTCAATCTTATAGATTTGCCCATATGACTCATATGAGTCATTTAGGTAAATATAATGACTCCTGTTTGTTTGATAAGGAAACTCTCGACAGGAAAATGTCCTTTATGACAATAAAATTTGCATAATTAACATGATAATGGTGTTTATGTGAGTTATGACATGTTTGTGGCTACGTAGTGAGCACACATGAATCCACGAGTGATTTATGGTGGAATAAACGAGTCACGCATAAAATTAATAATTTTTGTATATAAATAATGATTTTTGCCTGAACCTGATTTTGTGCAAGATCTAATCAGAGCTCTTAAAGGGGGTGGGGCTTGAGGGTGAATTGTTGCATTGTGATTGGTTGAGCAGCTTGACTGTGTGCATGTGCATTTTAATGGTAGATGAAAAGAGACAGTAGTAGTGGACAAGCAGAGCTACAACACTCACTCTCTCACACACACACACACACACACACACACACACACACACACACACACACACACACACACAGCTACACATGATGTAGTGTAATACTGCACGTTAATGTTTATGGAATAGATGGTTTGCGTTGCCATGGCGCTCACAAACACACTAGAGCCCATGATAAAGGAAAGAACACACACACACACACACACACACACACACACACACACGTATCATTCCCCCACTCTGCGTGTGTGTGTGTTTCATGGGGATTGTCCATACGTCCACACCCGACACACTCCTCCTGACCTCTAGGTGACCTGTCCTCCAAACACCTCGAGGACGAGCGGCGTGAGCTGCATGCTGTGCTCGGGTTGGAAGGACAGTGTGCGGTACTGCTTTGAGTGCTCCTCACTCAGGCTGCGCAGCTCCGCCAGCTTCTGGATCATCTTAGCGTAAAGCAGACGGCTGCGGTGGTGCACTCGGATGTACGCCTGGAGGACCTCTGAGATACGCTCCTGTAGAACCTCAACACGCTCATGATCCTGCACGCCGGGACGGTCTGCAACACACACACACACACACACACACACACACACACCTGGTTATCATCTCTGACACTTGATTCAGTAATCCGCAATGTTAAAAAGAGACATCAGTCCGTATCGTATCTTTTTGTTCAAGTGTTTGATCCTAAAGTTTTTTTTTACAGTCAAATTAATCGAGGTGAATAACAACGTGTAATAAACGCCTAATAAACGTGTAATAAACGCCTAATAAACGTGTAATAAACGCCTAATAAACGTGTGATAAACATGTAATAAACGCCATCTCAACGTTTCTTTGGATTAAAAATGTGTCCTGTATTTATAGTACTGCTTCAAATCACATGATCAACATTTGTGTGCTTTAAAAGCACTTTCCTTTTATCTATACAGCCATCCATCCATCCTCCATCTATCTACATTTCCAGCCATCCCTCCATCCATCCAACCTCCATCTATATACATATCCATTCATCCAACCTCCATCTATCTACATTTCCATCCATCCATCCCTCCATCCATCCAACCTCCATCTATCTACATATCCATCCATCCAACCTCCATCCAACTACATGTCCATCCATCCAACCTCCATTTATCTACATGTCCATCCATCCATCCATCCATCCATCCATCCATCCATCTATCTACATATCCATCCATCCATCCATCCATCCATCCATCCATCCATCTACATATCCATCCATCCATACATCCTCCATCTATCTACATTTCCAGCCATCCCTCCATCCATCCAATCTCCATCTATCTACATATCCATTCATCCAACCTCCATCTATTTACATGTCCATCCATCCATCCATCCATCCATCCATCCATCCATCCATCCATCCATCCATCTATCTACATGTCCAACCTCCATCTGTCTGTCTGTCCCTCCCTCCCTCCCTTCTTTTCTTGTACTGTTTTTTCCAGCAGGAAAACAAATAAATCAGTAAATCAGTATCATATATGTATATATTATAATAAGTATAATTATTTGCATAGCCTGTAACTATAAACTATAATATGATTTTGATGATGAAAAAAGAGGTTGCCGTGACAACCGAGCTGTAAACGCAGTGTGTGTTTGATGTCGGTGACGTTGTGATAAAGCGGCTGTTGTGCTGCAGGTTCACAACAAAAAAAAATAAAATATCTAATTTAATGATTAGATTTAAATGATAACAGAAAACAAAATGGCCGTCTGCTGCAGCGCCGCACTGCTTTATGTCTGATCATCTCTTTTCTGGTCACACACACACACACACACACACACACACACACACACACCGCTCCCTCAGGGGGTAAATAAAGTGAATAAAGTGTATTGGGTGGAATATAATCGGATTTGGATTTGATTAGACGGCTGCAGGGCTGAGTGATGGGCAGCAGCTCGGACGCACCGGGGGACAGCAGGCAGATGGCCATCAGCAACACATGCTCCTCCTCGTGCAGATTCAGCTTCTTCAACCCCACCTGGAACTTCACCAGTGGCTCCAGCAGCTCCAGAGTGTGGCCAGCTACACACACACACACACACACACACACACACACACACACACACACACGAATACACACGCACACAAACGCACAGGTTTAACACAAGCATTAACAAAACTGCGACTGAGAAATCCCTTAGATGGTTAATATATTATTATTCATTAATTTATTATTCATTAATTAATATTTATTTATTATTAAAATAAATCTAAATTATATACTGTATATATATATATATATATATATATATATATATATATATATATATATATATATATATATATATATATATATATTTATATATATATAATACATTTTATTAATACATTTTAGAATAGTATTGTCCCTGGTGTCTATAACTACAAAAACCAAATATAAAGAACAAAACTAATTTGAAATAATTTAAAAGGTTCTGGTTCCTGTAAAAATCCACAACAGTGTAAAAAAAACCACAAAAACAAATATTAATAAAAGAAAAATAATTTAAATAAAATAAAATAAAATAGCTTCCTGACAATAAATAGTATTTTCCGTCTGCTAATATCATAAAAATGTAATTAGGCAAACAGTAAATAAATCAATCTAAAAAGAATTGATCAAAGACATCACATTTAGGACAAAAAATTATATATAAAAAAAGAATTAACGACAAAATTGACAATGTTTAAAAATAAGCATGACTCAACTTTGAATTTCTGCCTCAGAAATGCAAATATTTTAAAATAAGAATTAATAAATAATACATTATTAATAGGTAATTTATAATAAATAATAAAAAAAACAAATAATAAATTTAAACTATTCATTAATAATAAATCTAATAAAAATCTTGCAATTATTTGTAGAATGTAAAAAATATATTAAGGAACTGTTTTAATGTACATTAATAAACAAAACCATGAAATGAAATTTTTTGTTATTATTTTTGTGACATCACAAAACTGAGCTGAAATGTGGCCCCACCCATTACAGAGCAAAGAGAATGTTTCTGATTAAGATGGAAATATGGAACCCCAATGCTGGTACCACTGTGTGTGTGTGTGTGTGTGTGTGTGTGTGTGTGTGTGTGTGTGTGTGTGTGTGTGTGTGTGTGTGCGTGATTATACCTTTAGTAACATCATTGACGCAGTACTTGAACTCCCCCCCACAACACCAGCTCATATCCTCTAGACTGAAGGACTGATTGGACCTCAGCATGATCACCTCAATAGCACTAGACTTCAGCAAAGCGATCTGATCCTCCGCCGTCAACTCTCTGTCACACACACACACACACACACACACACACACACACACACACACACACACACACCAAGATGAATATCAACATTACTGTAGCATCAGGTCCAATATGTTCATTCTAATATAAACATTTCCATAGTAACTGCTCGTTCACATGGTTTTAAATATAGACGTTTGTGTTTAAACATTTGCATCGAAACCGTATGATTTTTCTGATGTGGAAAACGAGGATGGAAATACGGAACTGAAACAAATATAAACGTGGAAATTCACTAAATTCTGGAATCTGGCGGAGATTATTGGTATTTTTTCAGAACTTCTTTTGACAGGAGTCGGTGTTCTTTACCTGAACCCGGGGATCATCTTGGCGAAGCCGATGACCTTCTGGATGCTGTAGCTGACCAGATCAGCCAGGTGAGGGAGCATGGACAAACGCGAACCCTCGTCCTCCTTAGAGTCAGGACTAGAACCCTGTTCCTGATACATCATCAACATACTGCTCAGATTCAACTTCCCATCACCCGACTCTGCAGAGAGACAGGAAAGAGATGGGACAAAGAAAGATGAGACAGAGGGAGACAGGACAGAGGCGGAGGGGGGGGGACAAAGAGAGACATGGCAGAGAAAGAGACAAAACAGAAAGATAGGACAGATATAGACAGCACACACACACAGTAACATGACAGGAAGTGTCATCACCCAGACAGAACACAGAACAGAGAGAGAGAGAGAGAGAGAGAGAGAGAGAGAGAGAGAGAGAGAGAGAGAGAAAGATGTACAGAAAGATAAAACACAAAACAGGACAGGACAGAGAATAAGAGGACAGAGAGACAGAGAATAGACCGACAGAAAGATAAAAATAGTGAGTAAAGAGGGAAAAAAAAAAGAGACCACACAAAGAAAAGAAAAGAGAGACCGACAAGACAGAAGGATGGACAGATAGGGGCATAGAAAAATCAAAAACATCTCATCATTCGTTTTTTCTCACACATAAATACGAGGAAACACTGATGTGTGTCCTGTTTACTGTAAAGATCACATTAGAGGTACTTTACCTAATCAAGTGAAAGAGACAAACACAGTAGATAGATAGATGTGAGTGTGTGTGTGTGTGTGTGTGTGTGTGTGTGTGTGTGTGTGTGTGTGTGTGTGTGTGTTACCAGGTGAGTGGCGAAAGGAATCGGAAGAAGCATCAGACAGCGAGTGTAGTGAAGCGGCTCGACTGGCACTGCGTGTAACAGGACCCTGTCTCACTGGAGGCTGCAACCCACACACACACACACACACACACACACACACACACACACACACACACACACACTTAGACAAAGGACTAACTGAAGCAGATGAAGCAGTAACAGTTTTCAGGCTGCAGGAGAATGGAGGATGTGGAGGATTTACTCGGAAGCGGGTGAAATCGGAGTACGAGTCATCGTAGGTTTTGTGATGAGCTTCCACCAGCGAGGAGATGATCGCACTCTGCTCATCAGAGAGGTGGGGCTTCTGCGCCACCTTCTGCGCCTCCTCGTCCTTCCTTTTCTGGATCAGATCTTTCTTCCTCTTCACCTCCTCATCGGTCAGGATAACTGTCACACAAAAAGCTGGACTATAACAAGAAAAAAGAGTACAGGAAACAAAGCTCCAAAAACACTACAGTCAAACTGATCAGTGACCACACCCATCTACACCCTGACCACATCCAAACAACCCCTTTACCACACCAAAACAACCCCTTACCATGCTTAAACACACCCTAACTATATCCAAACATCTTTACCACACTCAAAAAACCCTGACCACGTCCAACCATACCCTGACCATGCCCAAACAACCCCTTCAACACACCAAGCCACACCCTTACCCCACCCAAACAACCCCATACCATGCCCAGCCACACCCAGACCACATCCAAACAACCCAATGCCACAGGCAGACAACAACTTACCATGTCCAACCACTCTGAACACACCCAAACAACCCCTTTAACACACAGCCACACTCTAACCCCACCCAAACAACCCCTTACCCCACCCAAACAACCCCATACCACATTCCAGACACACCCTGACTCCACCAAACCACTCCTAAACACACTGACCACACCAACCTACTCCTAAACACCTGACCACATACAACCACTCCTACACACCCTAACCAAACCACTTTTACACACCCTGACCAAACCACTCATACACACTCTGACCAAACCACTCCTACACACCATGACCAAACCACTCCTACACACCCTGACCACATACAACCACTCCTACACACCCTGACCAAACCCCTCCCACACCCCCTGACCACAAAAAAACAACTCACTCCTACACAACCTGACAAAACCACTTCTATACACCCTGACCAAACCCCACCTACACACCCTGAAAACACCAAACCACTCCCACACACCCTGACCAAACCACTCCTATACACCCTGACCACACCAAACCACTCCTACACACCCTGACCAAACCACTCCTACACACCATGACCAAACCACTCCTACACACCCTGACCACATACAACCACTCCTACACACCCTGACCAAACCCCTCCCACACACCCTGACCACAAGAAACAACTCATACACACCCTGACCACACCAAACCACTCCTAAACACCCTCACAACCCCAAACCACTCCTAAACACCCTGACTACACCAAATCCCTCCTACACACCCTGACCAAACCACTCCTAAACACCCTGACCAAACCCCTCCTACACACCCTGACCACACCACACCACTCCTACACACCCTGACCAAACTCCTCCCACACACCCTGACCACAAAAAACAACTCATACACACCCTGACCACACCAAACAACTCCTAAACACCCTGACGACATAAAACCACTCCTACACACCCTGTCCACACCAAATCACTCCTAAACACCCTGACAACTCCAAACCACTCCTAAACACCCTGACCACACAAAACCACTCCCACACACCCTGACCATACAAAACCATTTCCACACACCCTGACCACACCACTCCTAAACACCCTGACCACATCAAACCACTCCTAAACACCCTGACAACACCAAACCACTCCTAAACACCCTGACCAAACCCCTCCTACACACCCTGACCACACCAAATCACTCCCACACACCCTGAAAACACCAAACCACTCCTAAACACCCTGACCAAACCCCTCCCACACACCCTGACCACAAAAAACAACTCATACACACCCTGACCACACCAAACAACTCCTAAACACCCTGACGACATAAAACCACTCCTACACACCCTGTCCACACCAAACCACTCCTAAACACCCTGACAACTCCAAACCACTCCTAAACACCCTGACCACACAAAACCACTCCCACACACCCTGAAAACACCACACCACTCCTACACACCCTGACCAAACCCCTCCCACACACCCTGACCAAAAAAAAACTACTCATACACACCCTGACCACACCAAACAACTCCTAAACACCCTGACGACATAAAACCACTCCTACACACCCTGTCCACACCAAACCACTCCTAAACACCCTGACAACTTCAAACCACTCCTAAACACCCTGACCACACAAAACCACTCCCACACACCCTGACCACACCAAACCATTTCCACACACCCTGACCACACCACTCCTAAACACCCTGACCACATCAAACCACTCCTAAACACCCTGACAACACCAAACCACTCCTAAACACCCTGACCAAACCCCTCCTACACACCCTGACCACACCAAACCACTCCCACACACCCTGAAAACACCAAACCACTCCTAAACACCCTGACCACACCAAACCACTCCTAAACACCCTGACCACATACAACCACTTCTACACACCCTGAGGAAACCACTCCTACACACCCTGAAAACACCAAACCACTCCTACACACCCCGGCCACACCAAACCACTCCCACACACCCTGACCAAACCACTTCTAAACACCATGACAACACCAAACCACTCCTAAACACCCTGACCACACCAAACCACTTCTAAACACCATGACAACACCAAACCACTCCTAAACACCCTGATCACTCCAAAGCACTCCTACACACCCTAACCACACCATACCACTCCTACACACCATGACCAAACCACTCCTACAGACCATGACCAAACCACTCCTACACACCCTGACCACATACAACCACTCCTACACACCCTGACCAAACCCCTCCCACACACCCTGACCACAAAAAACAACTCATACACACCCTGACCACACTAAACCACTCCTAAACCCCCTTACAACCCCAAACCACTCCTAAACACACTGACTACACCAAATCCCTCCTACACACCCTGACCAAACCACTCCTAAACACCCTGACCAAACCCCTCCTACACACCCTGACCACACCACACCACTCCTACACACCCTGACCAAACCCCTCCCACACACACTGACCACAAAAAACAACTCATACACACCCTGACCACACCAAACCACTCCTAAACACCCTGACGACACAAAACCACTCCTACACACCCTGTCCACACCGCACCACTCCTACACACCCTGACAAAACCACTCCTACACAACCTGACAAAACCACTCCTACACACCCTGACCACATACAACCACTCCTACACAACCTGACAAAACCACTCCTACACACTTTGACCAAACCCCACCTACACACCCTGAAAACACCAAACCACTCCCACACATCCTGACCAAACCACTCCCACATACCCTGACCAAACCACTCCTAAACACCCTGACCAAACCCCTCCTACACACCCTGACCACACCAAACCACTCCTAAACACCCTGACCAAACCCCTCCTAAACAGCCTGACCAAACCCCTCCTACACACCCTGACCACACCAAACCACTTCTAAACACCCTGACCACACAAAACCACTCCCACACACCCTGACCACACCAAACCACTCCCACACACCCTGACCACACCACTCCTAAACACCCTGACCACACCAAACCACTCAAACACCCTGACAACACCAAACCACTCCTAAACACCCTGACCAAACCCCTCCTACACACCCTGACCACACCAAACCACTCCCACACACCCTGAAAACACCAAACCACTCCTAAACACCCTGACCACACCAAACCACTCCTAAACACCCTGACCACATACAACCACTCCTACACACCCTGAGGAAACCACTCCTACACACCCTGAAAACACCAAACCACTCCCACACACCCTGGCCACACCAAACCACTCCAAACCACCCTGACCAAACTACTGCTAAACACCCTGACAACAACAAACCACTCCTACACACCATGACCAATCCACTCCGACACACCCTGACCACACCAAACCCCTTCCACAGACCCTTCTACACATCCTGACCACACCAAACCACTCTGACACACCCTGACCACACCAAACCACTTCTACACACCCTGATCACACCAAACCACTCCTACACACCCTGACCACACCAAACCCTTCCACAGACCCTTCTACACATCCTGACCACACCAAATCACTCCTATACACCCTATACCGCTTAATGGTTTCCACACCTACGAAACCCTGATCATGTTCAACCTTTCCCAAAAAACTGGAGCCACACCCACCCTCTTCACATTCATGGTATTTGGTAGATGATATTATTCACAACGACTTACAATTGAGCAGTTTGAACAGCAACTGAACAGAACAGGACAGAATTTGCGTTTGCAACTGATTTCTTGCGACGTGAGAAAACAAGAGGTGTCGGGCAGAGAAATGGAAATGGAGACCGTGGTTTTTAGTAACGTTAGCTCTGTGCTCATTTCTTAAATCCCCCCGACCTCCCCCTCGGTGTGAGAGTAAAAACGTCCCTCAGCTTTTGTGCGTTAGCGTCCAGTGGGATTCGGAGTGTATTGTGAGCTACAGTGGAGGAAGGTGTGAAATGCTGGCGCTGGGATTACTCACACTCCTTCATCATGCCAATATCCAGACAGCGCTTGAGTCTGCAAGACTGGCAGTGACGCCGGTTGTCTTTAGTGATGCTGCAGCTCCCGCTGAATGGGCACGTGAAGCTGGCCTTGCGCTTCATGCTGCGTCTAACACACAAACACACACATCAGTGGTTTGTTAAATCTTATGCCGGAAATGCGTTTTACATCCAAATGATTTACAGAATTCGTGCAGATCCTTATATGCTGCAGGATTCTACGAGTATTTTACACCATCTTTACAATATATACAGAATTTATCACTTATTTATTTATATGTTCAGTCTAAAGGCACCATGATTAGGTGCAAACGTTGCAAATTCCAGGCTGTAACACCAAACCTGGGAGTTTCTGGGAATAAATAAACGTCAACTGATAATACAGTGAAAGTTGCTGAGTGTAAACACATGGCCAGTGCTGTGGGTGGTATATTTGCTTTATTGTTCAGAACGTGATTAACATTGTGGCACTGTGGGCGTGTCTTTCGAATTTTGAAAAGTAAAGAGTTTTGTGTAGAATCTCTGAAATTAAGATGTCATTTCGAAGCGACGTGACACATTATAAATTAGATTAGAATTATTGTACAATGTGCACACCAACAGAATACAGTTAGCATCTAACCAGAAGAGCATTGGCATCCATGTAAAATATTTACAAATGTACAGGTTGGTAAGGATACAATCGATATGAATAAATAATGATACATGATTGAATATTATAAGTATAAATAAACAGGAAAAGGGGATCATATACTATTAATACAATGGTCAGAGATAAATCATGACTGAACATGCAGTAAACATGTAGCTACGATCGTTACCCGTGGGCGTGGCCTAGCCAACGTTAGCCGAAATGTACAGGCTACATCCATCTATACACCACTTCTGTTCAAAACTTATTAAAGTGATTAGCTTCGAGCTAACTTGTGCTCTTAGACATGCCAACCATCCCTGCTTTCCTTCCAAACTTAATTATTATAATACAATAATAAATTATCTGATTACTTTATTTTTACAGATTTACAGTAAAAACAGAAATGAGAACCAACTACAGGTAAAGGTTTTTGTAAGGAACTGAGGAAACACATCAAATCAAACCACAAGCACTAATGAACCAAAAGACCCCCAACCGTCGCCTGGTCTCTTCTTAAGGTTAACGCAGAGAAAATGCTAATATGTGCAACCAACCAATCAGTGACATTCAGACATCAACATGCAGCAAGCCCCTCCCCTTTACAAAGTACTGACTGTGTAACAGGAACTAAACATTTTCTAAGATCATTTAAGAAATCAATCACTGAAAACTCAACTAAAGCTTTTCTGAATAGGAGGTTTCTTCTAAACAGGTCCCTAAAGTTCCTGTGGTGGAAATGCAGAACATGGAAATGCAGAAGGCTGTTTACTGGTTAAATTATCTCAAATAAAAATAAACTTTTTTGCAAGTGCAAACCTGTATTTGTGTGTGTGTGTGTGTGTGTGTGTGTGTGTGTGTGTGTGTGTGTGTGTGTGTGTGTGTGTGTGGTTTGCTGTGTACCTGAAGAAGCCCTTGCAGCCTTCACAGGTCATGGCATTAAAGTGGAAGCCGGTAGCTTTGTCTCCACACACACCGCAGATCCGTGGAACGTTGCGGTCGTATTCATCAGGCACCTGCGTGGACGTGCTAACTGTGGACTCCATCACTACAGATACGAGCAGATGGAGAGAGGGAGAAAAAGAGGGAGAGAAAGAAAGAGGGAGCAGTGGGTTTACTGATTTACAGAAGCAGACTGTGGGGGCGGAGCCGACAGAGAAATCGACTGTATATAACGGACGGAGCAGCTGGAAATCTCCACGTCCTTCAGCACGAACCAAAAATCAAAACACAACCACAAATCATACGTGACGTGGCTTTTGCACTGCTCTGAATAATTAAACTACTTTCATACGAACCGCAAATCGCTGCAGCTGAGAGACGCAGACACGCACCACAGCAGCACCCGTATGTACACCAGGACTACACCAGGACAACAGCAGGTTGGGGTGAGAAACTTATTTACATACCCCCTGACTACATTGACCCACACCTATACACCCACCCACATACACCCTGACTATACCCAAACAACCACCCATATACACCCTTACAACACTCACCCACCCCTATACACACACCCACATACACCCTGACTGTACCCAAACAACCACCCATATGCACCCTGACTATACCCAAACAACTACCCATATACACCCTTACAACACTCACCCACCCCTATACACACACCCACATACACCCTGACTGTACTCAAACAACCACCCATATGCACCCTTACAACACTCACCCACCCCTATACACAGACCCACATACACCCTGACTGTACCCAAACAACCACCCATATGCACCCTAAAAACACCCACCCACGTACACCCTGACTGTACCTAAACAACCACCCACATACACCCTGACTGTACCCAAACAACCACCAATATACACCCTGACTATATCCAAACAACCACCCATATACACCCTTACAACAATCACCCAACCCTATACACACACCCACATACACCCTGACTATACTCAAACAACCACCCATATACACCCTTACAACACTCACCCACCCCTATACACACAGACCCACATACACCCTGACTGTACCCAAACAACCACCCATATGCACCCTTAAAACACCCACCCACGTACACGCTGACTGTACTCAAACAACCACCCACATACACCCTGACTGTACCCAAACAACCACCAATATACACCCTGACGATACCCAAACAACCACCCGTATACACCCTTACAACAATCACCCAACCCTATACACACACCCACATACACCCTGATTATAACCAAACAACCACCCATATACACCCTTACAACACTCACCCACCCCTATACACACAGACCCACATACACCCTGACTATACCCAAACAACCACCCATATGCACCCTTAAAACACCCACCCACGTACACGCTGACTGTACTCAAACAACCACCCACATACACCCTGACTGTACCCAAACAACCACCAATATACACCCTTACAACAATCACCCAACCCTATACACACACCCACATACACCCTGATTATAACCAAACAACCACCCATATACACCCTTACAACACTCACCCACCCCTATACACACAGACCCACATACACCCTGACTATACTCAAACAACCACCCATATGCACCCTTAAAACACCCACCCACGTACACCCTGACTGTACCCAAACAACCACCCACATACACCCTGACTGTACCCAAACAACCACCAATATACACCCTTACAACAATCACCCAACCCTATACACACACCCACATACACCCTGACTACACCCAAACAACCACCCATATACACCCTGACTACACCCACCCACCCCTATACACCCACATACACACTGACTACACCCAAACAACCACCCATATACACCCTCACTACACATGAAAATAGGTATACGAAAATTCTATGTATGAAGTTTACGTTTCCAAACTCCAGCTATGAGTCGAAAAAGGAATGCGTGACCGCGCCTTTATTAATCTCGAGCACACGATGTCACAAAACAGCTCTGTATTCGCCCCGAGGCCAGAAACAGAACACGAGCACCTCGGGCTGAATAAACATATAGGAATTCCTGGATTAACGCTAACGGTGTTCCTGTAGAAAAACTGCTACAGGTATTCACAAACACACACACACACACACAGACCCACACACACACGTATCAATCAGTAAGCCAGCAAGCGAGGAAAACTCATTTTCTTTGATTATCCGAGCTCCTGAGTGATTGACTCGCACTTTCAACAGCCGGTGGAGAAAACTCTTAAATAATACAGCAAGTTATTACAGCCAGAGCGAGAACCTCAACACAACGCCGAGTCCCACGCTTACGATCCATCCATTTATACCACAAATACACTGAAACAAGAACTTTTACAGCATTTCTCAGATGCCCTTATCCAGCGTGACTTACATTTATACAACTGAGCAGTTGAGGGTTAAGGGCCTTACTCAGGGGCCAAGAAGTGACACCTTAGTGTAGCTGGGTTTAAACTCACAACCTTGTGATCAGGAGTCCAACACCTAAACCACTAAATAAAGCGCATTTAGGATGCAAGGTGCTGTTTGTTCAGAGGTTTATTTTAGTAACCAGTCCAGAGAAAAAGATTTTTACATGTGACAAAATGTCACGATTATAAGAAAAAAAATAAATAAATTCTGTCGTGTTATAACGCAAGATTTTTGGCTTAAATTTGTCGAAGCAGGTTAAAAAAATTAAATAAAAATGTAAAAAAAAAAACAGTAAATTTTTTTCCTATAATATATTTAATTGGTCCTTCCTGTTTCTAATTTATTGATTTATTTCTTTATTGTGGTTTTAATAGATTTATTTTTGCGTAAATTTCAAACAATTCTCGACTTGAATGTCCTCATGTTGCACACGTTTGTAGAACACGAACCTGCGCCTCACCTATTGCTTAGTTAGTGTAGAAGGTTAAAAAAAACGGGAGATTGACCAATCCGCATTCAGCAATCAGCAAGCTCCTCCCCTCAATACATTACTAATCCTTGAACAGGAAATAAACCATTTCCTGGTACTGAAATCTATATTGGATTCTGTGGTGGACCTTCAGATAAAGCTCATGAAGTTTCTATTTTCTTGGTTCCTAAACAGGTTCCTTAAAAGCTTTCTGAGGTGGAAACACAGAACGCAACATCTACCAAGGGTTAATTTCCCTTTCATTGCAGATTTAAAGCTTATTGGGTTATTAATGATTTTAAAAGATTTTTTTATTTATTTATATATAATTAAAAAACCCGAAAACCTGTTTTTTTTTTCGTACTAAGGTCATGTGACCTCTTAATTGAGGCCCCTGGAAATCTGAACAGTAAACAGAGCGATGAAACGTGATTAGCATTGCTAGCTGAATTAGCGTTCTGATTAATTATTAAACAAAGCATACGATGCTGTGTTTTTGGGGGTGTGGCTTAACCAGAGTTCTTTCATTGTTTTTCTCTCGCTCGCCTTGACCTCTGATCGTTTCCATTGATTGGCGGATTTCATCTTCTTCACTTCACTGTTCAAACTCTAACCTTTGCATGTCATATGATCATGAGACCATGTGACCTGTTTTTTGCCCCACTTGTAGGTGAGGAAGAGAAAATAGTGAAAACACATTGTGCAATACGGTGCGTAGTGTGAATGTAAAACGCAGAGTTAGCGAGATGAAAGCTAGGGGGTTAATGATTGGTCAAAGCATTCATCAGAAACGGTTCTGATTGGTTGGCAGACAATGAGCCGTTTCTATGGTTCTGATAGTGAACTGATCTGATCTGAAGCAGTTTCTCAGGGTTTGGAGAGTTTGCTAGTGTTACATTACCGTAAAAAAGAGCGACTGTACTGCAACATTTTTCTGTACGCTTTTATTACAATAAAAACATTGCAAATAGTAAACATTAGCATAAACGACAAAAATACATCACTCTTCAGTTCTGGACTCTTATTGGTCAGAAGCTCTAATAACGTTTACATTTGCGTTATTTCGGAAGACGCCCTTATAGAGAGCGACGTACATTTATCTCATTCATACAGTGGTGAACAGTAATAACGTAAATTTAACTTGTTACTGTGGGGACACTTCATTTCAATACATTTCAAAGTCAAATATTTGACTTTTTACTCAACAAAATGTAGTGAAATCAGTCGTTCTTTTTTATTAACGAGGATAAAAACGTAACTGGTGAAACACGCAGCTAGTCACCAATCAGGGTCGAGCGCACGCTCTGTTTTACACGTGTTCTGATTGGCGCTCGGTGCATCTACAGATCACCAACATACAGTTCAGCATCAGTTCAACATCAAGAGGAACATTAAGAGAGGAATAAATGATGAAGAAACTCCAGACTCGAACTCACCACAACACACGTGACCTCATTTACACGTTTTTATTAAAGTTAAAGTAGTTATAAAGAAGGTTTTGTGTTCATGATGATTGTAATAGAAATCAGTGTTTAAGTCATTAATATCATTCTATTAATAGATCAGTGTTCTGAGAGTCACATTCGAGTCTTTACACAGAAACTAAGGTGATTAAGTGAAGAATCTTGTGATAAAAATGATAATAGGAACATTAGAGTTATAATAAATCACTACTTTGGATACTTAAGTACATTTGAAGGAAAAAAAACATTTGTACATTTACTCAAATGTATGTTTAAATGGACACTTTTACTTTACTGGAATTTACTGAGTAAATCTACTTTATCTCAACTACATGCTTTGTGTACTTCTTCCACCACTGGATTCATACAACTAAACAGCTCTGGGGTTAAGGGCCTTGCTCAGGGGCCCAGAAGTGGCAGCTCGGTGTGGCTGGGACGCTTGACCTTCTAAAAGAGGTTGGTTTATCGGTTAAGAAAGGAGTCTTCAGTGTCACTGCTTCGTAAAGGTCGAGTTTTTCCGGATATTATACGTAATAAAAAATGGTAAAGTGATGTGGCTTCACCCACACTGTACTTTATTTCAGGAGGAAACATTGAGCAGGTGATTGAGGATCGAGCTCTGGGTTACGGCACAGTCATGTGAGATACGTGTGGGACACGTGAAAACGTTTCAGGACACGTGAGGAGAAAATGACTCACCACTATCTAGAATCTAGAATATCCCCCTTATGGAAAACAGGACAACGTTAACACCGGGCAGAGCCAAGCGCTCGACCTTGAGCACTCTGCCTTTATACATTCCATATGTACAACCCAGTGCGAAAGTTTGTGCACCCCAAGGAGAAAAGTTTTTTTTGGAAAAAAGTCACAATACATACAATTACATTTATATAACAAAAAATAATAATAATACATATATCTTATTTTGGAAATCGTTTCTATTTAGTAGTGTAAATATTTTCAAAGACTTTTGCTTTTGTCATCATGTGTATGTGATGTGAACATGTGTGAAATTAAGAATCATTGCATGTTATTTTTACATTACAAAACAATAATAAACGGAGGAGAGGGGGTACAAATTGTTGCACAACTCATCTGCCTGTACATATTTACATATTTTATCTAATTTCCACACAAACCCCTATTTCACATCGGTCTTCTGGGAATAATTGTTTTTTTTTTCTGTACCTGTAAATTAAAGACGAGACTTTTTTCCTCATTAGGAAAAGCAGGGGGGGTAGAAACTTTTGCACTCATTAGAATTAATTTAGTTTAGTGAATAAAGGTTGTGTGTGTAGTGATGTAAACATTAGTGATGTCAGAGTGACAATGAGTCATCACCGACTGTTCACGTGTATTAGAGTGACCTTTGACCCCGAGTCCACGTCCAAACCGAGTGTCAAAATAGAACACTGGTAAAATGAATGAAACAGAAAATGGGTAAAAAAATCATTTCTGTCGTTAATATTTCATCATAATTAAAAAAGCCATGAGAATTCCCAGCCAATGAAATGAGTTCCTTGACCAGAAACTTTAAATAAATAAAAAAATATTCATGAATAAGCAAATGAGATGGGTTGGGCTTACTCAACTTAGTATTACTTACCGCATACTCAATCTACCTTTATTATCAAACATCAACATGATCCAGCTCAGACCAGTCAACATTTACAATCTCCTGATTCACTTAGCGCTAACGTTTCCATGACAACCGCAATTTGGTTTGTTGCTAACATTAGCTGTACGAAATTAGCTCAGGGTCAGTAGGTAAACATTTCTTGCTAGTGTTGCTAGTAAACATCTGCATACAATGAGCTTGTTGGAAGCCCCGCCCCCAATTCAGTTACACACAACATAAAGGGGCACTCAGAGTTTAACACGCTTACTGCTACACAAATACCAGTGCAGGTACACACAAACACACACAGCACATTCAACACACACACACACACACACACACACACACACACACACACACACACACACACACACACACCACATTCAACACACACAAAACACACAGCACATTCAATATGCACAACCCACACAGTGCGTTTAACACACACACAAACACACAGCACATTCAACATACACAAAACACACACAGCACATTCAACATACACAACACATACACTTAGCACATTCAAGATACACAAAACACACATAGCACATTCAACATACACAACACACACACAGCACATTCAACATACTCAAAACACACACAGCACATTCAACATACACAACACATACACACAGCACATTCAACATACTCAAAACACACACAGCACATTCAACATACACAACACATACACACAGCACATTCAACACACACAAAACACACAGCACATTCAACATACACAACACATACAATCAGCACATTCAACATACTCAAAACACACACAGCACATTCAACATACACAACACATACATACAGCACATTCAACATACACAACACATACACACAGCACATTCAACATACACAACACATACATACAGCACATTCAACATACACACAGATACAATCAGCACATTCAACACACACGAAACACACACAGCACATTCAACACACACAACACATACACACAGCACATTCAACATACACAACACGTACATACAGCACATTCAACATACACAACACATACACACAGCACATTCAACATACACAACACATACACAGCACATTCAACATACACAACACATACACACAGCACATTCAACACACACAAAACACACACACAGCACATTCAACACACACATACACACAGCACATTCAACATACACAACACGTACATACAGCACATTCAACATACACAACACATACACACAGCACATTCAACATACACAACACATACACACAGCACATTCAACATACACAAAACACACAGCACATTCAACATACACAAAACACACACAGCACATTCAACATACACAACACATACACTCAGCACATTCAACAAACACAAAACACACTCAGCACATTCAACATACACAACACATACACACAGCACATTCAACACACTCAGCACATTCAACATACACAACACATACACTCAGCACATTCAACTCACACAAAACACACTCAGCACATTCAACATACACAACACATACACACAGCACATTCAACACACACAAAACACACACAGCACATTCAACATACACAACACATGCACACAGCACATTCAACATACACAACACATACACAGCACATTCAACATACACAACACACAGCACATTCAACACACACAACACATACACAGCACATTCAACATACACAACACATACACACAGCACATTCAACATACACAACACATACACACAGCACATTCAACATACACAACACATACACACAGCACATTCAACATACACAACACACACAGCACATTCAACACACACAACACATACACAGCACATTCAACACACACAAAACACACTCAGCACATTCAACACACACAACACATACACTCAGCACATGCAACACACACTTAACACACACAGCACATTCAACATACACAACACATACACACAGCACATTCAACACACACAAAACACACTCAGCACATTCAACATACACAACACATACACACAGCACATTCAACATACACAACACATACACACAGCACATTCAACATACACAACACATACACACAGCACATTCAACATACACAACACACACAGCACATTCAACACACACAACACATACACAGCACATTCAACACACACAAAACACACTCAGCACATTCAACACACACAACACATACACTCAGCACATGCAACACACACTTAACACACACAGCACATTCAACATACACAACACATACACTTAGCACATTCAACACACACAAAACACACTCAGCACATTCAACATACACAACACATACACTCAGCACATTCAACACACACAAAACACACACAGCACATTCAACATACACAACACATACACACAGCACATTCAACACATACCCTCAGCACATTCAACACACACATAACACACACAGCACATTCAACATACACAAAACACACACAGCACATTTAACACACACAAAACACACACAGCACATTTCACACACACAGAACATTTCACACACAAAACACACACAGCACATTCAACACACACAAAACACACACAGCACATTCAACACACACAGCACATTTCACACACACAGCACATTTCACACACAAAACACACACAGCACATTCAACACACACAAAACACACACAGCACATTCAACACACACAGCACATTCAACATACACAAAACACACACAGCACATTTAACACACACAAAACACACACAGCACATTTCAAACACACAGCACATTTCACACACAAAACACACACAGCACATTCAACACACACAAAACACACACAGCACATTCAACACACACAGCACATTTCACACACACAGCACATTTCACACACAAAACACACACAGCACATTCAACACACACAAAACACACACAGCACATTCAACACACACAGCACATTCAACATACACAAAACACACACAGCACATTTAACACACACAAAACACACACAGCACATTTCACACACACAGCACATTTCACACACAAAACACACACAGCACATTCAACACACACAAATCACACACAGCACATTCAACATACACAACACATACACACAGCACATTCAACACACACAAAACACACTCAGCCCATTTAACACATACACACAAACACACATACACACAGCACATTTAATATACACAACACACAAAACATTTTCTATATATACACAACACACAAACACAGCAGATTCAATATACACAATTGACACACACAACATATTCAATATGCACAGGACATTCAACACACACAGACACAAACAGCATACTCAACACACACAAAAGAGACACAATATGAACACAATATAAACTACCTAAGCAGTACACACACTTTACACAAAATGCACACAACACACACATGCGCACACACACACACACACACACACACACATAACCCTTCCCACATCCTCAATAGCATTTATACCAGCTCCAGTCTGTGTGTGTGTGTGTGTGTGTGTGTGTGTGTTGGGTCAGTTCAGGTCCAGAACACACATTAAATTCTGGTGTCCTTAAACAAACCCTTCAGCAGAGACTTCGCAAGACTGCACTACAGTCTCTCTCTCTCCCTTTTCCTCCAAAACACACACACACACACACACACACACACACACACACACACACACACACACACGACTCCACTAAGACACACTCAGAAAAGATTTTTTCCACTAAACGTCTCAGTTTTTCCTACAACTTGTGGCTGAATTCATCTGGTAGAGAAACTGAATCACGTGCAGAAGATTGAAAGCTTCACATCGCACACGTCAGTCAAAGCTGCAGTGAAACACTGACCTCGTCCTTCACCCCCCCCCCCAACACACACACACACACACACACACACACACACACACACAGAACCAAACACACTGTATTTATGTAACCCTATCTCAGTTATATATATATATAAAAGAAACCAACAATACAAGAAACAACAACGCAATAATAAACATACAAATAAAAACATAAATAAATAAAGTTAGTTTTTAAAAGAACATTAAGAAGTGTTAATAAATCAATTATCGATACATAACAAAAATATTGCATTTTATTTTCTTAAATCCTGTTTTTTTTTTTGGTTTGTAATTTGATTATTATTTTTTTTGTTAATTAATGAATTGTTAAATTGATTATTTGAACTTATCAGCTTTATAGTAACTATTTAAAAAATAATTCATAAAATACAAATTTTATAGTAATTTTATAGTAATTTTATAGTTGAAAACATTTTGTCTCAAATATAAAAAAAGTCTGAAAATAGAAAATAAACTACAATATGAACTAGAATAAATTGAGGATGTAATAAAGAAGCTACAATTAAATATAAAAGAAGTAATGACATTTTTTTATACTAAATGTGTTTTTAATATGAAATATCTGTTGCACACAAATAATATTTTCACAAATAATAGTTGGATTTTAGGATGAGATAAACCTTAATTAGTCCCACACTGGGGAAATGTTAGAGCAGCAGAAATGTGCAAATATGAAGCAGAGACACAGTACAAATACATACAGTACAGAATATAAATAAAAAAAGAAAGAAGCAATAATAATAGTATTTACACTCTCAAAAATAAAATTGCACTTGGTAATATTGATGAGCAATTGATGAGGTAATTTTGCATGAGCAAAACAAACAGTATTTCCAGTACGGCGCGAGCAGCCACAGTGACACTGAGCTAACTCTCGATTCTTTTTTACACCCATTATTGTGTGTTTTCAAGTTTAACAACAATAAATAGTGATGATTTTTAAAAATGCGCTCAACGTGGGAGGCGGAGCCTAAACAAACGTGCGGTCTGTCACTTAATACTTTCGAGTATAAGCTTTTTTTTTATTATTGGAAATGTGCTGTCTACAGGTCAATCATGGAACAGCACATAGCTTCATGAGCCAATCACAGAGCAGCTCAGAGCTTCACGAGCCAATCACAGAGCAGCTCAGAGCTTCACGAGCCAATCACAGAGCAGCTCAGAGCTTCACGAGCCAATCACAGAGCAGCTCAGAGCTTCACGAGCCAATCACAGAGCAGCTCAGAGCTTCATCAACCAATCAGAAAACAGCACAGAGCTCCGTGAGCCAATCATTGAGCAGTTTATGTTTCATCGCGGTTTCTTAGTGACAAGGCAGCTGTATTTATGTGGTATTAATTTCAAGAGAAATAAAAAGAAAATGTAACAATAAACAGATAAAAAATTGTGTGTATATTAAAGTAAATTGAAATAGAAGTCTGACTGGTGTGGTATCAGAGCAGTAAAACAGCATGGAGAATAATCCACCCTGCTGCAGTAACAGTATCTCCTCTTTATCTCTCCACCACAGGGTGGATTATTTTTCTTTAATAGCATGCCCCATCATGCATTACCCCTTACATAATCACCCCTGTCCTTACATAATTACCCCCTACCCCTCCCCTTTCCCCCTCCCCCTACCCAGGCAAAACGCTAAGGTAGGAGAGTTAGCGGTTAGAAACGTGGAGGAAAAACTCACACCGTACACCAGCGTCACTCCAAGTCTCGGTGTGTATCAGCAAAAACACTAATCCCCCAGTGTGTTTACTCCTGTCTTCCGCTGTTACTCAAGCATGTGCACACACACACACACACACACACACACACACACACAACATACATGACCAAAGAGCATGAGCGACTCCTCCTTCCTCGCTTTCTTTTACTTCCGTACAGGGTCTCTCTATCCCGTGAACGAACACACACACACACACACACACACACACACACACACACACACACACACACACACACACAGCCTCCCCTTACACGGGCCTCTGTACAGCGCTCCAGTCAAGGCCTAACAGCTTCTTTCTACAGTTACATAAATGGCGCACACACACACACACACACACACACACACACACCCGTTCCTAGCGCAGAAACAAACACAATCACAATAATAATCCAAACACGAGGCCATGTTTCAATGACATCATTACAGGAGATACATCTGGCCGTAACCATGACGCCCAATTGTTTCCAGGCCTCCACACCGGGGCTTATTTCATACAATTGTATTTCATTTCAAAAACATCTTTTTTTCCCGTATCGTGCGTAGACCTCGAAGCGGCGTTACATCTACGAAACATGGAGACGTTCATTAAAAAAAAATACATGTTTGAAAAAAAACCTAAACAAAACAGGAACTTGCAGAAGTGATGGGCGGGGCTGGGAAGTGATACAGTTACCATGGCGATTGTCAACCTTAGCTAGGTGGGATGAAAATCAAATAAATCAAACAGCAATCAAGAAATCAACTTCACAATCGATCAGAAATCCTGCTTGGGAAGTCGGGAATGTGTTCAGCAAGTGACGTCAAAACAAAATGGCCGCTCGAAGCACAGAGTGAACACAGAAGTGACTTCTGATCTTTTAGTTTATTTGAGATTTCGAGTTGCCAAATCTGTAACAGGTATATAAATATATCTCGCTCGTCACAGCTAGCTAACCTAGCTCCTAGCAACACGCTAGCTGGGAGGTGGAAGCTCAGTGATTATGGTATTGGACTGTGGTTTGGAAGGTCACAAACATCACCAACACCAAACTGCTACTGCTGGGCCCTTAAACAAGGCCCTCAACTGCTCAGTTAAAAATAGAAGATAGAATGTGATTAAACACACCATCATCATCATCATCATCATCATCATGGGGGAAAAGTATCAGGTTTTGATCTGATTGAATTGTTGCTCATCAGTGACGTAACATCTGGTGTAATAAATCCCACCGGATCTTCCTACACCTGAGCCATCAAACATCTTCCAACTCGAGTAGATCGGCACTAACCAGACGAGATAAAATGTCCTCGAATGTATTGGACCTTTTCTTGTCCCTCAACACCGAGACGACGTTTTTGATCTCGTGAGGAACTTAAACCCAATTTGATGCCGTAGCGTGGACTTTAAAGTCATTTGTTTCGAGTTGAATGAGTCACATGACGTCATAGATGTGGGTTACCTGTTTGTCCATTTGAAGACACTTGTCAAAAGTGAAACCCTAGTAGTGAGACCTACTGATAATGTGTTACTATGGCAACCGCTAATAGGAACGTTTGCTGGCGGTTTGGATCACAGCAGGGTGGTGACTCGTGTGAACGGAGTGCTACGCCTCTCAGGTAGCGTAATTATAAACCAAACAAAAACAGACATTTCACCACTTTGCACACCATTCAATTCAACTGAAGTACACGATACGCCGAAAATC
>NC_139575.1:2019308-2054308 GCF_946808225.1 Silurus aristotelis
TCGTTTTGCTTTTTCTTTTTAAATCTCCACTTCCGCTCCTACAATCTTCTCTATTTAACCTTCTCTCACTATTTACTTCTCTCTTTCTCTTCTCTGTCTCGTGCTATCACGTCCCCCTGGAACTTTTCTGAGATTTTTTCCCCTCCTCTTCTTCTTCTTCTTCTTCTTCTTCTTCTTCTTCTTCTCCTCCTTCTTGAACGTACTGTACGTGCGCGTGTTTATCTCATTCCTATGGCGAGAAGTTGGCGCCAGCTATAGGCGCGCGCACACACACACCGAGGCGTGGAGGAGGAGGAGGAGGAGAAACGCTGATGAGACGCAGCAGAAATGTGATTCTGTTCTTCTCGGTCCTCGCGCGCGAGTGATGAAGAATATACACGTGTGTGTATATTTGTGAAATACACCGCAGAGCGCGCGCCTGCTGACCGGAGCGTGTACACAGAAACACGCAAAACTTTGAACCCACGTAAAAAAAATAAATAAATACACACACACACACGCTCACGCACAGGTCGAACTCCAGCGAGGAAAAAATAAAAAAAGCTCGTGCTTGGATCCTGCACACACACACACACACACACACACACACACAAGCGCGCCCCCGCGCGCAAACGTTCCGACGTTCCGGAACGACTCCCTCCCAAAACACACACACACACACACACACACACACACACACACACACACACTCTCTCACGTACGCGCACGAGGGGTGTGTCGTGACGTCACGCAGCCAAGGAGGTAAACAACTCGCTCGGTGCGCGCAAGGAAGCGCCGCAATACAGAAACAGCACAAAATGAAACCGAATTAATCGCCGTGATTCGCATCACATCATGTCATACAAAAACCGTGCTTCCGCTCCAACATTCAGCCTAAATATCATCATCATAATAATAAGCAGGTTTTATGACCGAGAGAGTCACGGGATGTATAGAGTTGCCAGATCCACGGATTTCCATCTTAAGAGAGTCTGTCCTGTTTATTCACACACACACACTGGTCACTGTGGTGTGGTGTATAATTTATTTCCTCCTAGATACTGAACAATACAGCATCATCATTATCATCATCATCATCATCATCATCATCAACCCTGCATTCTGCAAGTGACATCAAAAACAGCATGGCCTCTCACAGAATCAACACTTCAATAGTGATAGTATGTGCAAGGGACATGAACCAACCACCCCATATACCCACATACCTCCCCTTCCCCAAGACCCCCCCTTCCCCTAGACCTCCCCTTCACCTAGAACTACCCTTCCCCTAGACCTACCCTTTCCCTAGACCTCCCCTTCCCCTAGACCTACCCTTTCCCTAGACCTCCCCTTCCCCTAGACCTACCCTTCCCCTAGAGCTACCCTTCCCCTAGACCTCCTCTTCCTCTAGACCTACCCTTTCCCTAGACCTCTCCTTCCCCTAGACCTCCCCTTCCCCTAGATCTACCCTTCCCCTAGATCTACCCTTCCCTTAGACCTACCCTTCCCCTAGATCTACCCTTCCCATAGACCTCCCCTTTCCATAGATCTACCCTTCCCCTAGATCTACCCTTTCCCTAGACCTCCCCTTCCCCTAGACCTACCCTTCCCCTAGACCTACCCTTTCCCTAGACCTCCCCTTCCCCTAGACCTACCCTTCCCCTAGAGCTACCCTTCTCCTAGATCTACCCTTCCCCTAGATCTACCCTTCCCCTAGACCTCCCCTTCCCCTAGACCTCCCTTTCCCCTAGATCTACCCTTCCCCTAGATCTACCCTTCCCATAGACCTATCCTTCCCCTAGACCTCCCCTTTTCCTAGACCTCCCCTTTCCCTAGATCTACCCTTCCCCTAGATCTCCCCTTCCCTTAGACCTACCCTTTCCCTAGACCTCCGCTTCCCCTAGATCTCCCCTGCCCTTAGACCTCCACTTCCCCTAGACCTACCCATTCCCTAGATCTCCCCTTCCCCTAGATCTCCCCTTCCCTTAGACCTACCCTTTCCCTAGACCTCTGCTTCCCCTAGATCTCCCCTTCCCTTAGACCTCCACTTCCCCTAGACCTACCCTTCCCCTAGACCTACCCTTTCCCTAGACCTCCCCTTCCCATAAACCTCCCCTTCCCCTAGATCTACCCTTCCCCTAGACCTTCCCTCTCACTAGAACTCCCCTTCCCATAGACCTACCCTTCCCCTAGACCCCCCCTTTTTCTAGATCTACACCCCAGTACTACTGGCCCCGGCCCCAAGCCTATACACTCCACATCAACCCCCCCCCCCACCACCACCACCACCACCACCTGCCACAAGTCCCTGAAGGCCCACCCCCCCACCCCCCACTGATCACTTCCCCTGCCCCCCTACCAGCACGACTACTCCACCCCAAACTACCCACACTATACACCTACCCCTGAAATACTCCAAGGTGGCAATAATACCTCAGTGTACTTCCCTGACTCTTCTATTCCTCTTGCCTCAGGAATTTACCAAGAATGACTTTTATTTATTTGTTTATTTATTTATTAAACAAATAGTTACTGTGCAATTACTGTGCAGAGACACACCCCAGAAGATCCCACCCCAGACTCATCAGATTCTGATATATATATATATATATATATATATATATATATATATATATATATATATATATATATATATATATATATATATATACATTCACTTCACCAGTGTTGCAGATTAAATGCAGGGTTGCCAGATCTGGACCACAACAAAAACCCTACACACTGAGAAACATCGTTTCTATCACTAACTGTGTGTTACAGTTTTCATAGCAACAGTTCACTCACAGGGGAACATGCACATCTAATTATAAACTCATTCAAATACACCGTCGCTATGACGACGTATTCTTCAAATAAGAACTTTCTTTACTGTCTGTGGAATGAGTCTCCAGCGTCAGAACTTTTGATTTTTTTTTCGAAGAACAACAGAAATTAATTTTGTTAATTAAACTAAATAAAGGGGAGAGATAAAAGAAAGGCTAATGAGGGAGGGAAGCACTATACAGCTGTTATAACTGTATATAAGCACTGGACAGCTGTTATAACTTTATATAAGCACTGGACAGCTGTTATAACTGTATATAAGCACTGGACAGCTGTTATAACTCTATATAACCACTGGACAGCTGTTATAACTGTATATAAGCACTGGACAGCTGTTATAACTGTATATAAGCACTGGACAGCTGTTATAACTGTATATAAGCACTGGACAGCTGTACAACTGTATATAAACACTGGACAGCTGTTATAACTGTATATAAGCACTGGACAGCTGTTATAACTGTATATAAGCACTGGACAGCTGTACAACTGTATATAAACACTGGACAGCTGTTATAACTGTATATAAGCACTGGACAGCTGTACAACTGTATATAAACACTGGACAGCTGTTATAACTGTATATAAGCACTGGACAGCTGTTATAACTGTATATAAGCACTGGACAGCTGTTATAACTGTATATAAGCACTGGACAGCTGTTACAACTGTATATAAACACTGGACAGCTGTTATAACTGTATATAAACACTGGACAGCTGTTATAACTGTATATAAACACTGGACAGCTGTTATAACTGTATATAAACACTGGACAGCTGTTATAACTGTATATAAACACTGGACAGCTGTTATAATGTAAACAAGACCAGATAGAAAACGACATGCCTTCATGCTGTATATAAAACATATAATTGTGTGTGAATTTTCAGTAGCGTGAGAGGGATACAACGCTCCAGAAAAAAAAAAATCACCTTCAGTGTAGTAACGGTGTCTCCTTCCTTTGTACATGATTATTTTATAAGGAAGGATTTACAACATTGAACTGGTGGATCTGGCAACCTCGGGAGATGTTTTGAACGCGTGCCGATGTGGGTCAGTGCACTTGTGGGCTTCTCTTTCACAAGGGTGTGTCCATGAATTGTGCAATAATGCAGTCCTGGAGGGATGCGTCCATTCTGTTGGTGTGTGTGTGTGTGTGTGTGTGTGTGTGTGTGTGTGTATATACCCTTGCATGAGCCCCAGTAGAAAATGGTTGCATGCATCTAAGCCTGAATTTATGTATGTATGCATGTATGCATGTGTGTGTGTGTGTGTGTGTGTGTGTGTGTGTGTGTGTGTGTGTGTGTGTGTGTGTGTGTATGGGGTTACGCCAAGGGCAGAGCTGTTCAGTTTGGCGTGAATGTCAGAGCACGAGGTGAAGGGAAGAGAGGAAAAAAACAGAAAGCTGATGTGTTGGAATGAGAGGAAGAGGCCACGCTGAGGCGAGCAGTGAGCTACGAAGTGGTATTGTGCATTTGGGGTGGGGGGGGGGGGGGGTGTAGGAGGCGTTGGCCTTCCGTTATCCTGTTTCCATCTGTCCACCACTCAACAGCCTGTGTGTGTGTGTGTGCACCCTATTGTCTCGAAGCCCTCTTACACGAGTGTGTTTATGATCACTACACTCTAATCAGTCTTTCTGTTCAAACCGAATAATTTCAACATGACAACCGAGTTACAGTGTGTAATACAACTCATTACAAATAATTCAACACGCTCAAACGTCAGGTCACGTGTAATTCTGCAGGGCTGCGATGTTCTGTCTCTGTGGACGTGTATACGGCAGGATGAAGACGAGATGGCAGTCTTAGATTTTCCTTTCGTTATTGAGCATCAAATTGCTCAACGTTGCCATGACAACAATTAGAGGCATTGTAATGCTGGAAAAGGTTCGGGTCTTTTAGTTCAAGTGCAGGGAAAATGTCATGGTCCTGAATCCAAAGACGTCCTACACAATTGTGTGCCTCCAACAGTTTGGGGGAAAAAAGGTCATACGTTTGGAAAAGTCGGGTCCCAATACTTATCATTCTAACGTGAACGATTGTTAGCGTTTCCATGTAGACGAATGAGACCTGCTCAGATACTCAGGATGAAATATAATCCCACGTACGTAACTGTTTACTCATTTCCATGTTCAATATCATCAGTTTAAGAATAAACACAAGTTGAGGATATAATTAGCTCCGCCCCCGGATCTGTGTTTGGATACCTGGAGTTCAGGGAGCATTTAATAAAAGCCATGACCATGAAGATAACATAATGTGTGTGTGATTACATTTATTTCAAATAGAATGAACGAAATTAATTTTTATTCATTAATTGTTAAACGTGTTAGTGTTAAAGAAATGTATAAATTAAATTGGCAAAGCACAACTATTATAATTATTATTATTACGCAACAATATTAAAGAAAGTATTTATTACATTATTAAAAGATTTATTTTTGTTCAATATTTTATCCGATTAATGACATTTATATATTATATTAAATACATTTTATTTACAATTCTTTTTAATATTTTTGTCATTCCAGAGAAGTGTGATGATTTTATATTTTGCTGTTGTTTGTTTTTTTAATTTGCTTGTTGCTTCATCTCAGGCTTCTGCTTGTGTTTGTTTCTGGACCATAAATAAGCTTTTTTTTTTGCGAATGCAGTTCAGCTGTGAGGCAGCAGAGGGCGCTAAATATAAAAGAGCGTGATGTAAAACATGATGTAAAATAAGTTCACAATAAAAGTGGTTTGGATGAAAAATCATGTGTACCAACACGTTCTTTCTTCTATATAATGAATAATGTGAAGTATTAAAGTTACAAAAGCAGGAAATCCCTAAAAAGTGTTCTGATGTTTCATTGGTAAAAACCTCTCATTCCTCCTGCTCAGAAGGTCGTTGATCTGTTTTTTTCTTGTCCTCCGTCTGTCCATCTCGTGTGCACGTGCTCGGCGTGCGTACGTGATGCAATGGGCCATGAACTCCGGCGACAACACAAACACTGCGCTGGAATGTGCAGGAGAAAAACAGCTTTACAATGGCATTGCATCACTGTGGGTTAAAGGTCAAGGAGGCCTAGCCAATCAGCATGCAGCATGGAAGAGAGCAGAGTGGAATGTGAAAGAACTGGTGCAGGGCTTTTATTAAGTTCTCCAACACACCATACTGTAGAGCAGGTCAAGAAGATAAATGAGAGGACTTTCTTTCTTTCTTAAATTCTGTATGTATTTATTTACTGGTTTATTTTGAGAGCTGATTGTTGGTGCATATTTACAGCCACGACAAAAAACAAAACAAAAAAGTCCAGGAAAAGAGAAAAGAATGTCGCCGGGAGTCTGAATTGTTCGTTGGAAGAACAGAAATAGAACAAAAAACATCCTTCATGAGTCACGAATACCAACACAGAGAAATATAAATAAATAAATGAATAAATAAATAAAACCTTAATCTCTTCCAAACTTCAAAAAGCTCCAAAACCTTTAAAACAGCTGCAGTGTAGTGACGAAGGTGTGGGACGATACGAACCTGAAACTGGATCACGATATTTCATGGTATTGCGATAAAAAATATAAAAGAGAAAAAAATAAAGGATTTGCAGTGATCATCATCAAATACTACATTAGCAAATCAAAATGGGCTACAAAATAGTAAATGAATTAAATTAATTTATTTACAAATCAAAATTAAATCAAAATAATAAAAACACCAATGATCTCCCAGGATTCATCATCTAACTCAAACAGACGGCCAGACTTTATTCTGTCTTTATTCTGTCTCTTAAAACTAATCAGACAATAGAAATATCCCAAATAAAACCCCATAAAACCCTCTGTAAACCAGAACCCCTCATAAACACAGCTTTCCCCTGACACTGGAGACTCCTTCCATCCATGCTTCAGCAACACATCATTTAAGTCCCATATAATAGATGCTTTCATGTTTTTTAATCTGATTTTTTAATGTTGTTAATCAGTTTAATCACGTCCAAAATTTATGTAACCAAAACATTTTGATGTAAAGATTAATTTATTTTATAATTATGGATAGAAATTTCAGTGAGTCATATTAAAGAGTCGGTTCTTTCAACTCCCAAATGACTCTTTTTATTAGCATGGTAGTTATGATGGGTCTTTTTTTGCCTAAATCTGATTAAGAATGTTAAATGAAGTCACCTTGCGCTGTAGGATATCTGTGATTATTGGTTAAAACAAATATAAAGTAAATGATTATAGTTTATTATCGCGGTTCCGAGCAGCGCAGTTTTCTACTGTCGCCTCTTTTTAAATAGCAGCAGCACCCTCTGTCGGTTATTCCGAGCAACTACATGTTGTCTGTCCTTCGAGATTGTTACCCGAACAGCTAGAAAAAGCTGATTATAACCCGAATTCACTGCAGATGCGCTCATTATAAATAAATAAATGACAGATATAATATATTACTTTTATTAACGCATCCTCGAAGTTTTACTAAATCGTGGACAGGATTAGCCACCATTAGCTAGTCATCATTATAATCTATATATTATAATTTAAGGATTTAAAAAAGTCTCTGTTTATTAAAAATCATTTTGAAAAAAGATTTTACAATTATAGTTGAACAAGATTGGATTTATAGGAAACGGTTTCTCCTTCTACGCACGTGCTTGGTCCCATGGTGTAATGGTTAGCACTCTGGACTTTGAATCCAGCGATCCGAGTTCAAATCTCGGTGGGACCTCGTCCTGTTTTTTTTATTTTTTTTATTTCATAAAACAATTTATCCAAATTTAAACAAAAAATTATTATTATTGCATATTTTGTGTTTTTTTTACTTTGTGACAGCGCAAAAAATGGTAATAAACTACACGAAGTGTCTAATTTCACTTACTCTGGAATACAGAAGAGGGAAGTAATAAAAAACAAATACTTTGTTACTGTATTTAAGTAGATTTTTCTGGAATCAATATTTTTCTTCACTATTTTTTTTTTCGGACAACTTTTTTTACTTTCACTCATTAAATTTTTACACAAATGTCTGTACTTTTTACTTCTTCCATTTTCACACCAGACTCCTAACTTTAATTTTAATCTAATTGTTGACGTCAATATTTTTCAGACCATCAACCTGTTTCCTGTCATTGTGCTGCTTTTTCAGTCCACTGGTGGATCATCTCCTGTCTCTCTCACACCACAGACGAAGACTAGTTTCTGAAGCTCACAATGAGCAGAGCAGAAGGCAGTAAGAAGTTTGGGGTTAACGTGGATGAGACAGAGGGAGTCAGTGATGAGAACATGACTGGGAACAGACACATTCCTGATCATCATCATCTTTTCTCTGCTTGTGTTCTATATGGTGGATCTTCAGTCTGGATACATTCATTAGAGAACAACATTACAATTCGTTTTGTATGAATGTATTAATTATGGCTGTCAAAATGCAAATTCAGCACTTTTATTTTAATAACAAGCGATTAATGCAGCGCGCATTTCTGTTTAATTATGATTAGAAAGCTCAAAAATATCTACTTAAAAAACAAAACAATTTACATCAAAAACAAATATTATTTTATTCTGTAATCCGTATAAAAGTTAGAAGAGGAACAGTTTCTCCGGTATCACCTCATTAACCGTCCGTGTGGCAACATAGCAACGGTTCCGTTTGGTGTCCTGATGATTTGCGTCATTTAAAACACCAGAATTATTTTAAAACATTTACAAGAATATTTTATCCTTATGTTCTATGTTGAGTTTGGTTTTACTAATAATAAACATTAATAATAAGTGTTTGCATAAAACATCAATATTTGTCCATATTAAGGTTGATTAGAGAATTAATTAATTACTTAAAGATACATTTAGAACAGATACAAATGTGAGATTAATCACAAATAAACTCATGACTTTTGACATCCGTAATATTAATATAATGTGGTTTAGTTACCAGCGTGACACTAAAACAGGAAGTAATAATGACTACTTTTTTTTACTGAAGTTCATGTCAGAGAACAAACTTTAACTTAAGTATCTGTACTTCTACTGAGTGAAATGTGTGTGAGCCATTTCTGCTGAAATATAATAAGTCCATCTATCTGGTTTCATAATAAACAGTAATAATACAATTATTCAAATACAAATTGCTAAAATAAGTAATTATAAGTCATTTTCTCTTTAACTATATTTTGTAAGTTTTGAATCACTTTAAATCAATTTGAATAATGAAGTCATTTTAGTTTAAGATAAAGATTTTACTAAATGTATTAATGAGTAAAAACACACGTCACGGCGATTAACAGGATAATATTTAGACTGGGATAAAAACAAGACCACAGCGATGCATGCTGGGAAACGTGAGGAAAACATGTCGTATTCTCTTTATTTTACACAGATATCATAATCTATAAAGTAGGAATAAAAAAAAAAAACATATACCCAAACACAAGCCAGAGCAAAAAGAATAATAACAATAAAACAAAAAAATGAACTCAATTAAAATGGAACATGAAACTTGATGAAAACGAAAAGTCTCACAATTAAATAATAAAAAAACTATTCTTATGAATTATTATTATATTAAAATTGTATATGAATTTTAGACAGACGTTTATTTCGGTGATCATTGCACAGTGCAGTTTATAAAGATCTGGATAATGTAGGCTTTTTAGTGTAGTATAATAAAATATTATACAATATTCAAGAATAAATATATAAAATAATAACTGCAACAAAAATCTGACTATTCTCTTCTGTTCTCTTCTCTTCTCTTCTGTTCTCTTCTCTTCTCTTCTCTTCTCTTCTCTTCTCTTCTCTTCTCTTCTCTTCTCTTCTCTCTTTTCCTCACCTCTTCTCTTCTTTCTACTTTTCTCCTCTCCTCTTTTCTCAACCTTTCCACTCTCTTCTCATCTCTTCTCCTCTCGTCTTGTCTCGTCTTGTCTCGTCTCGTCTTCCCTCACTTGCGTAGATGATGTGGTCCCAGCATGACTTTGTTGATGAAGTTGACGATGGCTGTGGCCGGCTGCTCCGGATCCAGTTCTGCAAACAGGTGACACATGTTTCCCACACTGCTCCCACTGCGCCTCGCTACGAACCCAAACATCCTGCAAAGAGTGAGAGAGAGGGAGAGAAAGAGTGAGAGACGAAGAAAGGGAGAAAGGGGAAAAAAAAGAGTAAAAAGGGGGGGGGGGGGTTGTTGTGATCTCTATAGTTCTTATTATATTGTTCTATTTATATTGTAGTTTATTATTATTATTATAGTTTATTGCTATTTCTGACTGACGCTTATTTCTGGTGTTAAATGTCTGTATGTTCAATGCCTTGGCAATATGACTGTTCATATTTCTAATGCTGATTAAGCAACATTTCAATCTTAAAAAGGGAGATGAGAGAGAGAGAGAGAGAAAATAAAAAGGGAGAAGAGAGACAAAGAATGACAGACAGACAAGGGGATACAGGGATGTGTGTCTATAGCTGCTAAGTGACAACAGGAACTAATCTGTTTAACAGAAGATCAACAACATTAAATGTAACTATAAATGTACAAATGGTATGACATATTTGATTATTAAAACCTGTGTTTTATACACACCCACACACACACACAAAGATATACACACACACACACACACACACACACACACACACACACACACACACACACACACACACACACACACACACACACAATCACACAAAGCTAGGCAGACATGTAGCACTCACCTGTTAGAGGATTTTTCAGCAGCAGTCAACCTGGCAAGCAAACACACACACACACACACACACACACACACACACACACACACACACACACACACACACACACACACACACACACACACACACACACACACAGAGAGATATCCACAAAGCCGCATGTAGCTGGTGAGCAAGCAGGAAAATATGACTGAGAAAGAATAAAAAAATTAAAGCAAATAGAACACAGGAAGAGGCAGCAGACACACACACACACACACACACACACACACACACACACACACACACACACACACACACACACACACACACACGTACACACGTACACACGTACACATACACACACACTCACACACACACACACGTACACATGCACACACGTACACATGCACACACACACACACACACACACACACAACACACACACACACACACACACACACACACACACACACATACACACACACACACATGTACACATGCACACACGTACACATGCACACACACACACACACACACACACAAACACACACACACACACACGCACACACACGCACACACACACACACACGCACACACACCCGTACACACATACACACACACACATGCACGTACACACATACAGACACACACACACACACACACACACACACACACACACACACACACACTCGTCTATCTATCTATCTATCTATCTATCTATCTATCTATCTATCTATCTATCTATCTATCTATCTATCTATCTATCTATCTATCTATCTATCTATTTATCTATCTATTCTCTGGACAAAAGTATTGGGACACCTGGCTCATCCATATGTGCTTCTTCCCCAAACTGTAAGCACAAAGTTGGAGGCACACAATTGTGTAGGACGTCTTTGGATACAAGAGCATGACATTTTTCCCTTCATTTGAAATGTAAGACCCAAATCTGTTCCAGCATGATAATGTCCCTGTGCACAAAGCTTGCTCCATGGCTTTACTAACACCCTTGCAGCTGAATGAATCTCTAGAAATCTCCACAAAATCCACCAAATCCAAAATTGCCTGTATCCTTTTAAAATGTTATAATAATGTTAATTCTCATTTACCTCTGATCCTCTGGATCCATGCAGCTGAATATCACACTGTGGATGGGATAATGTCTCCTGAAGAACAGTCTGAATGGGGAAAGTGAGAGAAAAACAAGAACATCATTTTGTTAGACTTGAAGGAAAGAAGAAACAGTAAAGAAAAGGAACCTGTGATTGGACGTAGCATCTGATTAAACCAGGAAATAAGATTGGATGCTTTAAAGCAATTGTGTGCTTTAAGACAGGGCTTGTGTACCTGCGCTGGCTGTCCGTTAGAGTGATACCGTGAGCAGACACCTTGAAGTGCACTACGGTGGCTGAAGGACATGGTTCTTGAGTCAGCGTGCACTTCACCGCTCTGGAGATGGCTTGTGGGCCAGTCAGAGACTCTGTGTCCACTGAGTTTATATAGAGAACATTGCATGCTGGGAGAGACACAAAGGCTGAGATGGTAAGGAAAGTTCAAAAGGCAATGTATTAGTGGCGTGGTTGGATGGGCAGATGCTCACCAGCTCCCTGTTTGAGCAGTTCTGCAGCCGTGCTGGTGTTGGAGCCACTCTGCAAATCCTGCAGCTCTCCTACAAGATCTGAAACACACCAACACACCCTGAGCACATATTTATCCATACTAGTCATTTGATTTATAACTATAGGGAGTTCTGGGTCTGTGAGATGAGTGTGAAGGTGAAGCACCTTTGTCAGGGATTTGTAGTTTGCAGGGCAGGGAGACAGGTGTGATGGAGTGCTGGTAAACCAGAGCAGACAAAGAACCTGCCAATATAAAACGATTAGAATCTGATTCATCATCACTCATACACGCACTCAAATACTCAAATACTCTTTTGTTTTACATTGTTTGCACTAGGTTGCACATGATGCACTTTTTCTGTCTGGAACAACTTTAGCTTAATATTAGTCTTTAGCTCTGTGCTGTATGTAGCTCTATGTTGTGTGATGTAACACCAGGGTTCTGAAGCAACGTTGTCGCATTCCACTGTGTTCTGCATCAGAACTGCATATATATGGTTGAAATGGCAATAAAAGCTTCTTGACTTGACTTGATTTGAGTGACTACTCCGGTTCATTTGGTTTTACATCCCACAGATTTAAATAACACCTAAAATAACGTGTAGAGCTCAAAACATACTCATAAAACTTCACAATAATCACACAAATGTGGAGAACCTGAAATAAGGGCTAAATAAATGAGTAAGGAGGAGATACACTAGATGGACTAGATGACTTTTCCACCCATATGTGGTTCTTTGCCAAACCGTTAACACAAAAGTAAGTTTAGATGCATTTGGTAGAAATCTTCCGTTCACTTGAACAAGGAGACCCAAACCTGTTCCAGCATCACAATGCCCCTGTGCACAAAGCCACCTCCATGAAGATCTGCTCTCCATGGGTTGGAAGATAGGAAAGATCTCCTGCTATAGAGCTCCATCCCTGTTGAACATGAATAACTGCTGTGAACACTGACTGCACCCCAGAAGCCTCCTTGCCTCATCTACATCAGCACCTGACTTTACTAACACTCTTGTAGCGGAATGAATCTCCACCAAATCTCCAAAAAATCTATTGGAACATCTTCCCAGAAGAACGAAGCTTATTATAAGAGCAAATATAGACAATGTGGAATTGGATGTTCAAAAAGTGGCACATAGTAATCTTATTGTCCAATTGAAACAACAATAAAGGGATAAAAACAAATGAGGAAACTTTCTTTACTCACACCAGCCTATCACTCGGTATTTTGACATGAAAACTGGACCATGCAACAGTATCGGTATGTGCTGTTTTAACATCGCATTCCACATTTAGTCCCGATTTGCTCTTATCATTCCCTCGACCCTTCTGGGAAGATGCTCCGTTAGAATTTGGAGTGTGCTTGTGGATATTTATGCTTATTTAGACACAAGGGTGTCAGTAAATCAGGTACTGATGTAAGTGAGGAGGCCTGGGGTGCAGTCAGTGTTCACATTCATCCCAAAGGGGTTCAGTAGGGTTGAAGCTCTACAGTAGGAAATATTCATGGAGTTGGCTTTGTGCAGGGGCATTGTCCAACTGGAACAGGTTTGGCTCTCCTAATTCAATTGAAGAGAAAATTCCATGCTACGGCATCCAAAGACACCATATACATTAGCCTTCAGCTTTGCGATATGTGGTTCTTTTGTAAAAGTACGACATATGGCTGGGAAATGGGAATCCTTTTGTCCATATAGTGTATTATGCACACTGTTGTAGATTTATTCCCCAGAACCCCAAGGTGTAAATTATATAGCTGCAACTTCCTCCAGAACAACACGCTTTCTCACCAAAGTACATTTCATTCTGACAGCCTTTGATTTTCACTCCTTTTGGTCCACTCTCGATCAAAAAGTGTCTGACCAGCTGCTCCTGTGTGTCAGAGGTGTGGCCATGGTTGCTGACATGAGCAGGGGGCGTGGCAACTTTAAGCGCTAATCCATATGCACCCTGGAATGAGCTGCTGTCCCTTATTAGGAAATAGCCAGGCTCTTTATCCTTTAAAACGGCAACCGCTAGAGGTAAAAACAAATCTATTTTAATTGCAAACCTCTTCAAAAGGCATAGTATGGGAAAATCTGTTGTGCTTTACCTTGATCCCTGGAGATTCCAGGCTTATACCAAAACTTGGAAGTATCCTGCACAAACTTGGCACTGACACGATTTTCTTGCTCCGGAGTTACTTTTTGTTGGGTCTCTGCTGTCGGAAAGGAGGCGTTTTGAGCCTTCAAGGAAGAGATGGACGATGCTGTGGATGATCTGATCGAGGATGAGCTTGTGGGAGAGTCCTGGAGAGGACGACCACGCTGTTTTTCTGGGAGAAGAGGTTGAGGAAGGTAAGAAGGAATGGTAATTGCAGTGTAGCCGGTGTATGGGAGATGAGGCACAGTCAACAGAGGGTAGTTAAGTGATGGCAAAGGAAACAAGGGTGTGATGTAGCCATCAGGCAATGGCGAAGAAGCTCTCAAATCACTATTACTTCCATCCTCATTGGATGAAGCTCTGTCTGTCAGAGTGGTCAGGCTGTGTCCCTCTGAACCTGGGTCCAATAAAAGAAGTTCACAGGAGGAGCTTCTTTCTGATGGGCAGGTAGAGTTCTTTTCCATCCCAGTAGGCAGTAAGGTATTTTCCTCCTCAATGACAGGAATGACAGACTCTTCTGCCAGAGTTGTGGCAGGTGGTTCAGAGGTTTGGCTAGACTCACTCACAAGGGTTGTGGTGGATGTGGACTGTGTGACTTCTGCCTTTGTTGCCTCTTCAGACTTTTGCAGCTCTTCAGTGGGTTTGTTTGAGGAACTGCTGTTGAAAGAAACATCACTTTTCCTTGACTCTTCTGGCTCTACTAGAGGGCCTACACTGGTAATTCCAGAGGAGATTTGATCAATTTTAACCACTCACACAATTATTAGAACACAATTTTACACAGTTCATTGCACAAATGATGTTACAAATGAGAGAATATAAAATAAAATGTATGTACCTGATTTGGACAGAAAGATCATTCTCACAGTCTTCTTTTGTAGAATCATCATTGTGGTTTTTCAGCTTTGAATGTTCATCTGATACTTCTACAAAATATGATGGATTTAATATTTACAACACATGATCTGGTTTAACAATACATGTTTTATAAATCAGGTTTGGGGTTTGTGTATGACTTTGGCTCTAAAATAATTTTAAACTTAATTCCAAGACTAAAACCAGCAATATAAACTTAATCAAATTTTAGGGTTTTAAAGCTTTAACATTTAAAGTTCAGGAGAAATTAAGACAGTTGTGTGACTTGTATGGGTGTAACGGTATAAAAAATGATTTTACAATTCTATTTGCACCTTTGTTTTCACAATTAGGGAGAAAAAATGCAAAACAAAATCGTTTGACATCTTTTATTAATGGAGTATTATTATTATTATTATTATTATTATTATTATTATTATTATTATTATTATTATTATTATTATTGTTATTATTAGATATTATTAGATCCATTAGTTTGATTAAATAAAATGTAATAAATAGAAAAAATGTATTAAATTGTTTACATTTGTTAGACCCAATTCGGGTAATATAAATGTTTATATAAGTGTGTGTGAGTGTTTGTTTTGCATTTATTATTTAATATTTCCTAAAGGTATGTTCTTAAATGCTCTTCTTATTTCAGCATACTTTAATTATTTACTCTAATTTACTTTAACATTTCTCCTCTTAAGAGAAACTCTTTGAGCTGTACATTAAAATCACAAAGAAAACCCATAAGATACACTATATTCTTAAAAATGTAACAGAGACTAAACAAACTTGCGGTCTGCCACTTAACACGTTTGTGAGGAAAATCAAATTGACCTGACTAGTATGTACGATCTGGCATATAAATTGACTTGGACAAAAATGAGGCAAAATGTAGAAGGTGCTAAAATGTGTAATAATGTGTAATAATGCAATACATCATACCTGTGTGGTTAAACTGGATACTATGCTCTTTGCCAGATGTGGGGCACTGAACAGGATGTTGGGTAAGACTGGTCCTTTTTGGGGAAGGGGTGTGAGCTACTGGAGATGAGTTTGGAGACTGAGCCATGGAAGCATAACCAGGACTGTCTCTTACATGTGCTGTGGAACAGTGCCAGGGAAGATGTGGGCTGTGGTATCCACTGCTGTGGGGGCTTGGATATGGACTTGATGAAGAGTCTGGTTGGGGGTCTGCTCTATAGACACCAGGACGGTCCTGTTTAGAGACTAAATGGCATTGTCTATGTCCATATCCAAAAGATGACATCATGGGTGGCATAACAGCTCTGTGCTGCCAGCAGTCTGGATCTTGAGATTCCATATCTCCATCTCTTGACCAGTGCACAGCCCCATCTCGCCTATATCCAAAGCCTGGCTCTCGGTTCCATGGGAGATTTTCTTGTTGGCTCACTTTAAGAGAGTGCGACAGATCCTCCCGCAGGTGTAAGCAGTCCCTGCAGGAACAGGAAGTTGGTGAAGTCGAGCTGAAGCGTAATTCATGGTAAGGACTGGGAGGCAGGGATTGGTGGGAGGACTGAGTTGGTCGAATGTGGGTGTGGTTGTTGGATAGAGCAGAGTAATGGAACAGAGGGTATGCATCCCCTGGACAGTATAGGCGAGCTTGTACAGGAAGAGTGTGCGCATGGGAAGAACGAGTATGCGAATGGGTGTGTGGTTCTGGAGAGGCGTAAGGGTAACAGGACCGGGGGCAGATGTGATGCTGCCAGTGGCCTCTATCCCATAGAAAGTCGGACTGAGACCCACATGGCTCACACACTGGCAGAGTAGAAGCACGAATACAAGGCAGTGTGAAGTGTTTCGGATAGAGTTTTTGAGGGGGTGTTTTGGACAAATCAGGGCCCAAGTAGGAATTAGGGTGGGAATAAGGATGAGCACAGCAAGAATGCTCTACCCAGAGACGAGAGCAATCACCGTCATCTAATATAGCTGTCTCTCTATCCTTTTCTCTCACATTTGATTTATCCCTTTCCCCATCCCTCTCTCTGTCCTCCCTTTGGTGAAGATAATGAGATGAAAAAAGTGGTGGTCCTTTAAGCTTGGAGTGAGTGGAATGGTGACCTGAGTCAGAGCTAAGGCAGGGGAACTGATTGGGAGTGGAGGGGTTATTGACAGGTGGGTTGTTGGATGTAGAGTCAGGAACACGGCGCTTCTTCACCTGGGCATACAAACTGCCATCAAGTGGGCCACGAGTGTGACAGATATCTACACAATGAACAGAGACACCGTAAGGTCACTTTATGAATATTTATGTAAAATTTAATTATATTTACCTAAGCAGTATGATTAGTGTAACGTGGATAGGTTAGCTCAGATAACCTGGCCACTCCCTTCCATAACTTCAGATTTTCTGAAGACTCCCTTCCATTACCACAGATACTCTGAAGACTTCTTTCTATTACCTCAGATACTCTTGACCAATCCCTTCCATTACCTCAGATACCCTGGGCACTCCCTTCTATAACCTTAGATTCTCTGAAAATGATCTTCTATTATTTTAGATACTCTGAACACTATTCTTCATTACCTCTGATACACTGGACACTCTATTCTATTACCTCAGATACTTTGACCACTCCAATCTATTACCTCAGATGCTCTGACCACTCCCTTCCATTACCTCAGATACACTGGCCACTCCCTTATTTTACCTCAGATACTCTGACCACTCCCTACCATTACCTCAAATACTCTAACCACTACCTTCTATTACCTCACATACTCTGACCACTCCCTTCCATTACCTGAGATACCATGACCACCCCCTTCCATTCCCTCAGATACCCTGACCACTCCCTTCTATTACCTCAGATACTCTGACCACCCCCTTCCATTACCTCAGATACCCCAAACACTCCCTTCCATTACCTCAGATCCCCCGACCACTCCCTTCCATTACCTCAGATACTCTGAAGACTCCTTTCCATTGCCTCAGATACTCTGACCACTTCCTTCTATTACCTCAGATACTATTGACCACTCCCTTCCATTACCTCAGATACCCTGGGCACTCCCTTCTATTACCTTAGATTCTCTGAAAATGATCTTCCATTATTTTAGATACTCTGAACACTATTCTTCATTACCTCTGATACCCTGGACACTCTATTCTATTACCTCAGATACTTTGACCACTCCAATCTATTACCTCAGATACTCTGACCACTCCCTTCCATTACCTCAGATACACTGGCCACTCCCTTATTTTACCTCAGATACTCTGACCACTCCCTACCATTACCTCAAATACTCTAACCACTACCTTCTATTACCTCACATACTCTGACCACTCCCTTCCATTACCTGAGATACCATGACCACCCCCTTCCATTACCTCAGATACCCTGACCACTCCCTTCTATTACCTCAGATACTCTGACCACCCCCTTCCATTACCTCAGATACCCCAAACACTCCCTTCCATTACCTCAGATCCCCCGACCACTCCCTTCCATTACCTTAGATCCCCCGACCACTCCCTTCCATTACCTCAGATACTCTGAAGACTCCTTTCCATTGCCTCAGATACTCTGACCACTTCCTTCTATTACCTCAGATACTATTGACCACTCCCTTCCATTACCTCAGATACCCTGGCCACTCCCTTCTATTACCTTAGATACTATGAAAATTCTCTTCCATTACCTCAGATACTCTGAACACTACTCTTTATTACCTTTGATACCCTGGCCACTCCATTCTATTACCTCAGATACTCTTGACCAACCTCTGATTCTCTGAAGACTCCCTTCCATTACCGCAGATACTCTGATCACTCTCATCTATTACTTCAGATACTTTGAGCTTACACATCATTGCTTCAGATACTCTGAAAACTCCTATGTATTATCTTAGATACCCTGACAACTCCCTTCCATTAACTCAAAGAATCTGTGTTTGTTTGTGAGAACGTACCCTCCATACTGTCTTCATGGTGAAAATTAAAGTTTTCATATGAGTCCCAACGCACAACTGGATCTTTGCAGCTGATATCTGGACAATCCGCAGGGTTCTTCTTCTGAATTTCTTCTCCTGAACGAACAGACACACACACACACACACACACACACACACACACACACACACACACACACACACACACACACACACACACACACACACACACACACACTTCAGTTAAAGCAGATATAACCATTGAGAAGATTGTCAAGTGCATGATGAAACAAAAGAACCAGAACCTCTCTTCTGCTCTGAACTAGTGGAGAACACAAGCTGTACTGTAGCATCAGCTGGATAGCGTTTATCTAAAAGAATATATAACACAAATAACATTAAAAAAAATTCAATGTGTGTGTGTGTGTGTGTGTGTGTGTGTGTGTGTGTGTGTGTGTGTGTGTGTTTGGTGTGCGTGTGTGTTTGTGTATAAATACACACCCGTGAATGCATGGTCCAGCTCTTTCTTTCCGAACCAAAGCTGTGATCCATGAATTGTACATGTATGGAACTGCACTCTAAACACGCACTCTCTCTCACACACACCTGAGCGCCGATGATAGCACTTCACCTAGTGAGATGAGAAGATAAAACTTACAGCTTTTTCACTTTTTGAACTATAATGAGGTTATGCAGAGCAGAGCAGTTCTTTATACCGTACCATAATGTCCCCCTTCAGCAGCAGAGCCGGTTCTATTTTGACACACAACATTCGGTTCCTGAAGTCTTCTGTGTCACTGCAACAAACACAAAAAAGTGTAGTTCTTTGAAGAAATACAGTTTTTCAAGGTTTTTGAGACAAGTGCATTTTCCTTTTGTTTCTATACAACAAAATAATAAATAAATAAAAAATAAAATTGGACAGTGAATGAGTGGAAGAAAATACTGTGGAGTCCAAATGGTACGTTTGTGTCTCTACCAGAAGATCTTGTGTAAATACCAGAAGATCTTGTGTAGGACGGAGAACAGGAGAGAAAATGCCACAGTCACACATAGAGGTGGAAGTTTCATGGTTTGGGGTTGTTTTGGAGCAGGGAAGATTCCAGAAAGTGAAAGGAATCCTGATCCAACATGTCTCCCATTCCACACTTCAACACCTTGCAGTTCCATCTGGACTGCGGCTAATTGGAAGCGACAAAAACACGATGAGCCGAAGCGACGAATACGTCTGAACCGTCGTCTGGAGTTATATCTATAATGGAATGACCTGACCAGTCACTGCACCTAAATCCTATTGAACTAGTAAAGTTTTACAAGAGGCACATCTGAATGCCTGGAGAAATTAACTGTCCAGATAAAGGAGTATTTTTCAGTAAAAATAAAGTGGAACATGTGGACATTTACAGATTTGTTTTGGCAAATTAAATCTTTACACCGTTACATTACTGAGTATGTTGCATAGAAACAAAATGAACAGGCAAGTGTCTCTCAAACACCATACATCACTCGTTTCCACACTTTTCACAGTCACTGTAATGATCACTGATCTGCAAAAATAAGCCATGAGACTTGACTCACTATATCCTTGAGGTGTAGACCAGCTTCATAGACTGATAAATCTTCAGGAATGGTGCATAAGCTGAGAGACAAAAAATTCGATTCGTGCTCAGAACATCAGCCTTATTTTACACAAAGCTTAATCAATGCAGATATATTATTGTAATAAATGTTATGAAATGACTCAAACAGTAGATTATTTATATATTATCCTGTAGGAGGCAGACATGGTATTAGAACAATTCTATTTTTATCTAGGCAATGCAAATTAAATAATGTAAAGATTTTAAACAAATACAAAAATCAAACACAAATAGGAAATATAGGAAATGTTCTTTTTTACAAAAAATAATGATTTAATCTGCAAAGAAAAGGTTAAATAATAAATAGTTATGATTTAAATTGAAATGCTAAAAATTATAATAATCACTTTAACGATATATAGAATATTTATTGCAATATATTCTGTAATTGCAATTTCAAGCAGAAGAGGGCGCTAAACATTACACACTGCTCCTGTAATTTTTATTACTGAGACCGTATAATGTGTGAGCACCTTCTCCAGACTCGTAGTTGGTTACAGCTGGAACATGAACCTGGTGCAGGAGCAAGGATCTGCTGTTTATCTTGATTGCACCAGACAGGAGCCCAGAAAAATAATAAATATATCTGTGTGGAAAATAAACAAATTTAGCAAAATGTAGGAAAAATATTAGCAATAAAATGCATCATTAGTATTATGATGATAATGATGATGATGATGATGATGATGGCCTGGAGAGGAACCTGTTCTGAGACGGTTGTAGAGATGAAGAGGTTTTATCCTCACAGAACTTCCTCATGGCGACGGTGGTGAGAGCGTGATCCGCCCTGCGACAGAATCACCACCGGTCACAAAAGCGGGTTAAGTATGTGACACTACACCACTGTATGAATGCTAAGTGTGTATAAATGCATACCCGGCTGATATCTTGCTGAAGTGCATGTATGCTGCTATTATTACTCCAGTCTTGCCTCGGTTCCCCTGAGAAATATTTATTAGCTGTTATTAAAGCTGTAGTAATAACCAAAGCAGTTGTAGTTGTATAACTTCTTATTAAGATCTTCTATATAAAGTTTTATGGCCCTGAAATTAGCTCCAACCCCCCCAAAAAAATATATGTATATAAATAAATAATATATGTTTAGCTCTAAAGTTACCCAGTTCTGCAGGTGGAATGCTTTAAACCAGTTACAACCCCTTTAACCCCTGACCTTGCAGTGAAGCACGACGACGTTGCAGGGGTCAGAGTTCAACCAGCCTTCCATGGTCTTACACATGGTGCATATCTTATCCAGGGGTGGGGCATGGAGATCCGGCCAACCGAACTCCTCAACCTGGTAAGCACAGGATGTGTTCAGGTCAAGTAAGAGAGATATGAAGGTAGTGAGAAGGTAAGTGTTTTGTTAATTATTCTTAAAGTGCTTTCATATTTGCAGTGTTTAATGGGTTTGGATGAAACTTTGGCAGCTTCTCCCCCTCAAGTCAGTAAAGATACAGCAATCACATAGTGCCTGATGTCCTCAATTAGCTACAAACTGATTATAGTTGCATAGTATCTGCTTTCAGACCCTGAGAGATGCTTTCACATCATCCTCAGGTATTTCCTTTGGTAAGATTGGCTCAGAGAGAGAATTTGGTCCAGAGTGCTTTGGTTTTGCTTTGCAGGTTACTTTTAGATATAAAAATGGATTTACTTCCTTAAGTTGAGTCAATTTAGACCAAGGGTCCACAAACTACGGCCCACGGGCCGAATATAGCCCACGCCTACATTTGGAACAGCCCTCTTAACCATGCCAGAGACATATTCGGAAAATGTAATTTAAAATGTTTTACTCATATCATATCTGTGTTTCATAATGAAGGTTGGCTTTCAAACTGAAATGTCCCATAGTTATTAACAGAGGTCGAGGCACCCATAGTTGACCGCTGAACCTATCAGCTATCGGCAAAAATCCATCCCGATAGTTTTTCCGCCTTCTGGTCATTATGCTGTCATTATGAGAGCGGCCTCTAGAGGCCAATCACTGATCACCATGTGCTGTTAGTTTTTACATGTGAGACTGCGCGCTGCATGGAGAGCGCGATATTATATTTATTATTTATAATTTAAATAATAAAATGTATTCTCCAGATTAACATTAGTAGTCTGTCATATTTTGTTTCACACCGACCACTCTCCAATTAAAGAAAGGAAAAATGATGTGGCCCGTACAGAAAAAAGTTTAAGGACCCCTGCTTTAAAATCTAATCAAGTTCTCATCTTGCTCAGGTGCTTTCAGAGCCGAGGGTAATTGCTATGTTTTCACCTGCCTAAAGAATGTTTCAGGGTCTCATATGAAAACCACACTGAATTCATTCAAATGCAGGAAGTCAATCAAATACTTCATTGCTTCTAATCTGAGCCAAGGACAGAGCTGCAGCGCTGCAGGAATGCCATGTGTTCTGGAGATTTGGACTGATATTCTAGAGCGTTCAGATGTCCTCCATAAATCATACCTTGGGGTTTAATCTGCAGATGTCGTGCCGTTTCTCAGACAGATTTATGACCTGGAAGAAAAAAGGATGATTTTAAACTCGGCAATCAAACATTCACGTGATGCAGATTTCCAGTTAATGATGATGATGATGATGATATGAATGACCAACCAGAAACTTCTCCTGATGTTTAGATTTCAACATGGCCGCCACTTCTTTCAGGTGCCTGCGATAGCGCTGTTCATCCAGGTCAGGTAGGAAAAAGACGGAGATGATCCTCTCGGTGATGTAGATCAGGTCGAAATCGTAACGGCTCTCCATGACGTTCTCCATGACGTGCTCCACACTGTCACTCCTTTACGTCAAAAAGAACGACTGCGTTCATTTATTGTCAACAAAACACAAATATTCAAGCATAATTACACCGTCATGCGTTTTCATACCTGGGAGGAGCGTTGCTTCGACTTTTAGATGGCTACAAGACAGAAGAGGAGGAGAAAAATAGATTTCATACATTAAACATGACTTCATGCAGGGTTTCTGAGGCTGTTAAAAATTGAATAAAGTTCCAAGCATTCATAAAGAACGAGACGCGGTAAAGATCTGAGACTTCAATCAAGATCTTTTAGAGACATTTAGATGTTACTGAACATTGAGAACCACCTGAGAAGCTACCACATGAGGAACTCAAACACCATGATACCGGAGTAAACAGTTCTGAATGAATCCCCTGAAACTATAGCAGCATTTAGATCCATTTCTGGTTCCATCCACAGTGATTGTACACGTTTCCTGATGACCTCACTGAGCTCCATGGAGGAGTTTTGAGTGTGGTGGAACTTCTATGGTAATTATGGTGATTTTAATAAATGGCTTGACGCAGTTTAATTTGGAGATGCACTGGAGAAGAAAATGTAAAGAACCAGGAGTTCATGGCAACAGCTTGTTGCTGCACAGATGTTCTGGTACTACTTTATCTGTGGGTGTGATTCAGAGCATCAGAATTGTAGATGTTGGGTTGTTTTTAAAGTGCGTAATGAAAATGAAGCGTCGTTTCAATCCATTCAGTCAGTTTTGGTCTGCAAATATCAAGAACAGCTTGAACTCCTCAATGATGGAAGTGATCATGGTATAAGGTGATGATCCACGGCGAGGTGTGAGACCTTACACCGTTATAATGCTCTCAGCTTCACCTCGGGACCTTCTTCACCTCCACATCTACACTAACATCCTGGAACACCTTACCATCCTGGAATATCTCACTTTTCTATCCCTGATCTTTTCAGGATTAAAGGTGAACACTGTCTCAGACGCTTCCATTTAAACAAAAATCCACTTGTTCATAACCCGACTCTGAATACACATAACTTTCGCATAGCTGGTAAACACACAAACACACACACACACACACACACATACACACACACACACACACACACACACACACACACACACACACACACACACACACACACACACACACACACACACACACACACAAAGGGGTACACTAAAAGACTTTTAAAGCCCTGGGGATAATGTTCTTCTCTTAGAGAGGAAGCAGGAAGTGAGTGGCAGATGAAAGAGAGCAGGATATCAGCAGCGCACGGGTTTCGCAGGTTTATAGAAACACTCTCATCCTGACACGTTTCTATAGTAACGATAGCATTGATATCGTTTTCTGAACATTTATGGAAGGAGTTTCCAGTGTCAGAGGGAAAGCTGTAACAGTGAATTGAAGAGAAGGTCTGGTGAAGGAACAGTGTTTGGATGTTTATAGCTGCTATAACATAATAGAGAACAGAAACGACAAACGCGTGTGTGATGTTCTGATTGATTCGGAATTGCAGGTTGCTGCTGTGAAAAAGGTAAAAAAAAAAAAGAATCAAAAGAATCCTAAATCCAAACTTTATTTCAATCCATACACTGTGTTTGCAGAGGAAATGTGCATGTGTGTGTGTTTGGAACAAAGTGATTCATGTCAATGACAAGCGTTTAGATTTATTTATTACTGTTGCCATAGTAACACAAACAGATGTGCACAAACACTGCCGTGTGTCCTTGTGCTTTTAAAGACATCTTCTTAGTTCATTAATTTAAAGTCCCACTAATGTTTAACACTGGTGTGTGTGTGTGTGTGTGTGTGTGTGTGTGTGTGTGTGTGTGTGTGTGTGTCTTTTTTCATTCACACACTATTTTTTTTATGTCATCTGTATTACAGATCCAAATGAATCCAAAGTAACTGGATCTTGGTTCTCATGAGGAACTTTTCCAGAGGAGTGTTTTCCAGATTAACGCCTGCCTGCCGGTCACATGACCTGCGCAACACATTTAGGAATTTCACTTCTGTCCCAAACGTCAACACAAACATAAACCACACTGATGAAACTTGTGCAAGTGAGCAAATAAATGAGTGGGTGGGCGTTTGAGTGATAGAGTGAATGAGTGAGTGGGTGAGTGAGTGATTGTGAATGAATGAATGAATGAATGAATGAATGAATGAATGAATGAATGAATGAATGAGCGATATGAGTGTAAGTAAGTGATTGTGTGTGTAAGTAAATGAATGAATGATAAGAGTGAGTAAATGAGTAGGAGGGATGCTAATTGATTGAATGGATGAGTGATAGAGAGAATGAGTGAGTGTGTGTGGCTGAGTGTGTGGGTGTGTGAGAATGTGAGTGAGTGAGTTGGTGAGTGGGTGTGAGGGTGTGTGTGAGGGTGTGTCTATGTGAGTTTTTGTGTGCGTGTGTGAGTGAGTGAGTGAGTGTTTGTGTGTGTGTGTGTGTGAGTGGGTGTGTGTGAGTGAGTGGGTGTGAGTATGTGTGTGTGTGTGTGTGTGTGTGTGTGTGTGTGTGTGTGTGTGTGTGTGTGTGTGTGTGTGTGCGTGCGTGTGTGCGTGCGTGTGTGTGTGTGTGTGTGTGAGTGAGTGTGTGAGTGAGTGAGTGAGTGGGTGATTGTAAGTGGGTGGTGTGTGAGTATGTGTGTGTGAATGAGTGGGTGGGTAGGTGTGTGTGTGTGTGTGTGTGTGTGTGTGTGTGTGTGTGTGTGTGTGTGTGTGTGTGTGTGTGTGTGTGTGTGTGAGTAAGTGTGTGAGTGGGTAGGTGTGTGTGTGTGTGTGTGTGTGTGTGTGTGTGTGTGTGTGTGTGTGTGTGTGTGTGTGTGTGTGTGTGTGTGTGTGAGTAAGTGTGTGAGTGGGTAGGTGTGTGTGTGTGTGTGTGTGTGTGTGTGTGTGTGTGTGTGTGTGTGTGTGTGTGTGTGTGAGTAAGTGTGTGAGTAAGTGAGTGAGTGAGTGAGTGAGTGAGTGAGTGGGTGTGTGTGTGTGTGTGTGTGTGTTTGTGTGTGTGTGTGGAGTTAAAATAGTGATCTAAGAGAGATAGAGCGATGAAAGAGAATGGAGAGCAGCTGATGGAGTGAGAGCGGAGGATGAGTGAAATGCTTTCTGGATTTAGGGAACTATTTCTATAACTCTATTTCAGATGATCAGCTGGTCACTCGTGAACACTCGTCTAACACACACACACACACACACACACTACACGCACAGCACATCATAAACACTAATGAGTGTAATGTGTGCATTAGTGACAGGAAACAGGTAGTAACGAGAGACAGGAAAGAGACTTTACTGCATCCTGTCTCAGCAGGGTGAGAAACAAACTCCTCAGACTCACTGACTGTCTTTCAAACTGACTGACCCACTGAGAAACTGACCAACTGATAAATGAGTCTTAAACTGACTCACTGATCATCTGAGCAACTCTCTAACTGACTCTCTGACTTACTGATTAACTCTCAAACTAAAACCCATTAACTGACTAAATAATTTACTGCCTGATTGACTCATTTACTGACCCGTTGTCTGGGTTAGGGTTAGGGTTAGGGTTAGATAGGAAACGTACAGACTCACTGAATAACTGACTCCCAAACCGAATCACTGAAGTACTGACTCCCAAACCTAATCACTGACGTACTGACTCCCAAACCGAATCACTGACGTACTGACTCCCAAACCGAATCACTGACGTACTGACTCCCAAACCGAATCACTGACGTACTGACTCCCAAACCGAATCACTGACGTACTGACTCCCAAACCGAATCACTGACGTACTGACTCACTGACGTACTGACTCACAGACTGATTGATTTCTGATTGTTAAAGTAACTCTAAATTGAATTTATTTGTTTTTTTAATTCTCTAGAAAAAATAAGCTAAAAAGGAAACCAAGAAGAGGAGAGGAGATGATAGAAGAGAAGAGAAGAGAAGAGAAGAGAAGAGAAGAGAAGAGAAGAGAAGAGAAGAGAAGAGAAGAGAAGAGAAGATGAAATATAAGCAGAGGAAAAAGAGGAGTGGAAATGGGATAAGGAAAGGACAAAATAAAAAAGTTAATTAATGAACTGAGAAAGAATGACAGAAATGACAGCTGGCAGACGACAGAACAGAAAACAGCAAAACCTTGTTATTCTGTCACTTCAGCCTCGTTTCCACTCACATAAGCAGGAAGTTCTTTTTACCTTTCAGACGTCTGGTTCCCCACTCTGGTTCTTCTCCCTGACACGGGTTCTATCAGTGAGGAAAAAAACTCTCCGATCCTGTTCTCCATCTCAGAGTGACAGTACACACCTCCTGCCCCTCCCTCCATCCCCCTATCCCTCCCTCGTAACACAGCATGAGAGAAACCGGAGAACTCTGAGATTACAGTGCAACAGCTGCACTCTGTGCTTTGGATCAGCCCAAAAAAGTATTGGCACCCCATAATAAACCTATTAAGTGAAATTATAAATGAAGACCATAAGCAGCTGAAGATTTTTTAAGTCTGAGTGTATGGGGACAGTGTTTCGCTTTTATCAACAAATTAATTTTTAAAGAAATGCCTTTTGAAAAAAGTATTGGCACCCCACTGCTTATACGTAATGCTTGGCGATGCTTTCGGCTAATCATGAACGGATCTCGACTGTGAGAATCCTGAGAATCCTGAGAATCCTGAGATAGGATGGTCAATGCAAAATGTTTTGAGATTATGTACAGAATTACCTCATGGCAGAGGCAACCAATTTAGTCTAGCTTAGCTGCCTCATATCAACACAAAACAACACACTGGGTCTTTCTGGGATTTTCACCAATGTTTGCAGCCCCAGTAAGAAGTTCAGGAGTGATATTTTGTGTGTTTCTGTAAGAACATCTATAGTTTTGTTGTAGCGTTACTGATTGCGTCTTACCAGAGCAAACTAAATCTACTTTTGGAGGAAAAAAATCTTCAAACCAAAAGATAATGAAGCCAATTCACTGAAGGGGAAAGGGCGTATATATTTATTTAGTTATTGTGTGTAAGTGAGTGTATTTGTGAGTGTGTGTAAGTATGTGTGTGAATGTGTGAGTGTGTGTGTGTGTATGTGTGTGGGTTAGTAAGTGTGTAACTGTGTAAAAGTGTACCTGTATGTGTGTGTTTATGTATTTGTAAATGTATGTTTGTTAATGTGTGCAAGTGTGTAAAAGTGTGTTTGAGTGTGCAAGTGTGCTTGTAAATGTGTGAGTGTGTATGGGACTGTATTTGTGAGTGTGTAAAAGTGTAATTGTTTGTGTGTGTGTGTGTGGGGGGGTGTTTAAGACATACCTTAATTTCACTGTTACTGTTAATTTCTCTTCTGCAATCTGTAAGATAAAAAAACCTTGTCTTTATTGTGTGTGTGTGTGTGTGTGTGTGTGTGTGTGTGTGTGTGTGTGTGTGTGTGTGTGTGTGTGTGTGTTTACAGAACCAGTAAGTAGTTTGGACACAGCTTCTACTTCAGAATTTTCTTTTTATAATATTGTCCACATTAACACTGAAGAATTCATGTCTGGAATTCTGTAGTAAACAAAAACGTGTTAAAGAATCCAAAATATGTTTTATTTCTAAGATTGTCCAAAGTGGCTCCATGTAGCTTTGATGCAGTTTGGCAAACTTACAACATTCTCTCATTAGATTCTTGAGGTCTTCACCTGCAATGGGTTTCAGGAGAGTTTTATCAAGAGCTCATTTGTGATTCTTCTGACCTTCCAAATGTGCTGTACAGCAGAGGAAAATGTGAGTACAGAGTCAAGAACCCTTTCAGTGCTACTACACCTACTGTACAAATCCATATTATGGCAAAAAACACTGGACATAAGATCCATCATTACTTTAAGAAGCTCAGTCTCATCTGAAGAACTTTAAATGAATCTCCAAGTGCAGTCTCCAAAACCATTAAGCTCTGTGATGAAACAAGTTCTCATGAGCACCATCACAGGAAAGGAAGACCAAGAGCTACCTCTGCTGCAGAGAATAAGTTTATTCGAATTACCAGTCTCACAAACCGACGATTTACATAAATGCTTCTCAAGTGGCAGACATTTCAACGTCCACTGTACAGAGAAGACTGCAGTAAAGAAACCATTACTTCAGAAGAACAATAAGCAGAAGAGACATGTTTGGGCTAAGAAACACAAGGTATGGACATGTCTGATGAGTCCAAATTTGGAATTTTTTGTTCTAAGCATTGATGCATGATTCCTGAATGAGTGATTCCCACTGTGAAGCATGGAGAAAGAGGAGGTGTGATGGTGTGGAGGTGCTTCACTGGTGACACTGTGACAATTGAGGACACACTTAACCAGCATGGCTTCCACAACACTTTTGCAGCAACATGCAGCTGTTCCTTCTGGTTTCTGGTTGGAAGCATCATTCGTTTTCAAGCAGAACAATAATCCCAAGCACACCTCTAGATTCTGTAATGGAGTGCTGCATCATATCACCTCCACAATCACCCCATCTAAATCCAACTTAGACCGTTTGGGATAGGTTGAACAGCAAAGTGAAGAAAAAGCAGTTAACAAGCACTCAGCACTTCTGGGAACTCATCAAGATTGTTGGAAAATTATTCCAGGTGACGACATCATGAGGCTGAGAGAAGAGCAAGAGTGTGCAAAACTGTCATAAAGCAAAAGATCTAAAATATAAAATGTATTTTGGGTTATTTAACACTTTTTTGTTTTCTCGCACGTGTATGTGTGTGTGTGTGTGTGTGTGTGTGTGTGTGTGTGTGTGTGTGTGTGTGTGTGTGTGTGTGTGTGTGTGTGTGTGGGTCTAACCTCCATAACAAGCTCCATCACTGTCTAAGATCTTCCTACACACAGCACAATGGTGTTTCTTCTCAGCCTTTAACATTTTGAAAGACTGTGCTCCTACCTACACACACACACACACACACACACACACACACACACACACACACACACACACACACAGTTTAATTAATGAATGAGTTTCATGCCAATGAATATAATTTTTAACACTTTTTTTTTTTTAAACAAATAAATATGAGTTCCTAATGTAAGATGAGTGTCTCAGTGTGTTCTTGGTGTAATATCATGAGACGAGTGTCTGTGTGTTCCTGATGTAAGCTGGTGAGACAAGTGTCTCAATGTGTTCCTGATGTGAGAGTAGTGTCTCAGTGTGTTCCTGATGTGAGACGAGTGTCTGTGTGTTCCTGATGTGAGAGGAGTGTCTCAGTGTGTTCCTGATGTGAGAGGAGTGTCTTAGTGTGTTCCTGATGTGAGATGAGTGTCTCGGTGTGTTCCTGATGTGAGATGAGTGTCTCGGTGTGTTTCTGATGTAATATGGTGATACGAGTGTCTTAGTGTGTTCTTGATGTGAGACGAGTGTCTGTGTGTTGCTGATGTAAGACAATGAGAGGAGTGTCTCAGTGTGTTCCTGATGTGAGAGGAGTGTCTCAGTGTGTTCCTGATGTGAGACGAGTGTCTCAGTGTGTTCCTGATGTGAGACGAGTGTCTGTGTGTTCCTGATGTGAGACGAGTGTCTCAGTGTGTTCCTAATGTGAGAGGAGTGTCTCAGTGTGTTCCTGATGTGAGACGAGTGTCTCAGTGTGTTCTTGATGTGAGAGGAGTGTCTCAGTGTGTTCCTGATGTGAGACGAGTGTCTCAGTGTGTTCCTGATGTGAGACGAGTGTCTCAGTCTGTTCCTGATGTGAGAGGAGTGTCTCAGTGTGTTCCTGATGTGAGAGGAGTGTCTCAGTGTGTTCCTGATGTGAGAGGAGTGTTTCAGTGTGTTCCTGATGTGAGACGAGTGTCTCAGTGTGTTCTTGATGTGAGAGGAGTGTCTTAGTGTGTTCCTGATGTGAGAGGAGTGTCTCAGTGTGTTCTTGATGTGAGAGGAGTGTCTCAGTGTGTTCTTGATGTGAGAGGAGTGTCTCAGTGTGTTCCTGATGTGAGAGGAGTGTCTCAGTGTGTTCTTGATGTGAGAGGAGTGTCTTAGTGTGTTCCTGATGTGAGAGGAGTGTCTCAGTGTGTTCCTGATGTGAGATGAGTGTCTCGGTGTGTTCCTGATCTAATATGGTGATACAAGTGTCTCAGTGTGTTCTTGATGTGAGATAAGTGTCTGTGTGTTGCTGATGTGAGAGGAGTGTCTCAGTGTGTTCCTGATGTAATATTTCTAAGTTAAGAAACATGTTGTCTATATCCGATGCAGAGAAGCTCGTCCATGCGTTTATGACCTCTAGAATAGACTACTGTAATGCATTACTAGGTGGATGTCCTGCATCATTAATAAACAAGCTTCAGTTAGTTCAGAATGCAGCAGCAAGAGTTCTTACTAGGTCAAGAAAATACGATCATATAACCCCGATCTTATCGTCCCTACATTGGCTTCCGGTTAAGTTTCGAATAGACTACAAACTACTGCTACTCACTTATAAAGCACTAAATGGTTTGGCTCCCATGTATCTATCCAGTCTCTTAACACGCTACAATCCGCCACGCTCCCTGAGATCTCAAAACTCTGGACTTCTAGTAGTTCCTAGAATAGCAAAGTCCACTAAAGGCGGTAGAGCATTTTCACATTTAGCTCCTAAACTCTGGAATAGTCTTCCTGACAGTGTTCGGGGTTCAGATACACTCTCCCAGTTTAAGTGTAGATTAAAAACATATCTTTTTAGCAAAGCCTACACATAACATACGTCTCACACCATAACCCCATCATGAGGCATCCTGAGGTTTGGCCAGCTCCAGTCACGTCTCACCTCATAAAGATTTTTGAAAGAAGAAGATGCCGAACTCGCAAACATCTCGTACCATCTAGGGACATACCAGTGCCAATTGGATCCCACTACATGTGTGGAGTTTTGACATTGGACCTCCTGGAGTGTTTAAAAGCTCTGGCATGGAGAAGCTGGTGTTGGATCTGTGATGATCACAAATGTTGACCTACTTTTATAACCATAAAGACTGTAGAAGACTGTAGAAAGAACATTTACATATAATCTTATACTCCAGTACTCATGTTAGTTCTCACTCTCCAGTGTTCTGTATTATTGAAAGATTTATGATCACACTCTTGATGTCACCCAAATGAGGATGGGTTCCCCTTTTGAGTCTGGTTCCTCTCAAGGTTTCTTCCTCATTACATCTAAGGGAGTTTTTCCTTGCCACAGTCGGCACGGCTGCTCATCAGGGATAAACACACACTATTCACCTTCACTGTTGATTTGTGTAAAGCTGCTTTAAGACAATGTCTGTTGTGAAAAGCGCAATACAAATAAACTTGACTTGACTTGACATGACATGTAAGATGGTGAGACGATCCTTAACTCTGATATTTGTTCCATGAAATTGTATAAATTTATTCCCAACAGTTTATTCTCTTCATTTTGTGGCGTTTCTCTCGGCCGCACTGCTTCCAGTACGTGATGTGGATGGTAGATTTTTTGTCCAATCAGATTTCAGCCTCTATGTGCTGCCATGTCAATCTAATCTGCTTAGGGCCTTCAGAATCAGTACTGCTGGTTTAAATAAAATGCTGGTCTCTTTAAAAATCTATTTTTTAGAAAAGCTAGACATGGTGAGGAGGTCACCAACCCTGAAGCTCGCTAGCATGTCTCAGCCTGGGAAAGGGTTTGTTCTCCAATTCCAGATCAGTAAATACAACGGTACCACTGGATTACAGCCTCTGGGGGACGCTGCACATTATGAGTCTGTATCTCTGGTGATTGGGTTGTGTTTTATTTACATTTTTATGTTTTTGTCATGTTATTAGACAAATATTGATTGTGAACTGCTCCAGATGTTGTAGGTGCACAGTTGTGGTTGTAGTGTAGAGGTTTGGAGTCTTAACTGGGTTTGTTGTTTTAGTAAAATAGTTTTCACCTCCAGATGTGAAATGTCTCTCTCTCTGTAATGCCACTATAATGGCAAAGTGATGGTGGTATTAAGAGGAGGATTAAGTCGGATATGTCCCCACTGAAGGCCCAGGTACCGAATACATGGCCCTCCACTGGGTACTGATGTAAGACGAGTGTTTCAGTGTGTTCTTGCATTCCTGAGGAAACAGAGTTCAGAGAAACTGAAACAGGACAAGATTTAGGACAGAAACATTTCTCTGGTTTAATCCTTGCTCTCTCTCTCTCTCTCTCTCTCTCTCTCTCTCTCTCTCTCTCTCTCTCTCTCTCTCTCTTTCTCTCTCTCACTCTCTCTCTCTTTCTCTCTCTCTCTCTCTCTCTCTCTCTCTCTCACTCTCTCTCTCTCTTTCTCTCTCTCTTTCTCTCTCTTTCTTTCTCTCTCTCTCTCTCTCTCTCTCTCTCTCTCTCTCTCTCTCTCTCTCAGGAATGAAAGGTTGTTTTATTGACATGGCAGATTGAAATATTTGTATTGCCAAAGCTTGTTTACAGATTAATAGAATATACAGACAAATAAAAACAGAACGCTGTCTCTTTGTTTCTCTTTTACCATTTCTCTCTCTGTTCCAATCTCCAATCTCTAATTGTGTCTCTCTCTGAGTCTCTTTCCGTATTTCTCTCTCTCTCTCTCTCTCTCTCTCTCTCTCTCTCTCTCTCTCTCTCTCTCTCTCTCTCTCTCTCTCTCTCTCTCTCTCTCTCTCTCTCTCTCTCTCTCTCTCTCTCTCTCTCTCTCTCTCTCTCTCTCTCTCTCTCTTACTCTCTCTTACTCTCTCTTACTCTATAGCTAGATAGATATAGCACCTGCCCTACTTTTATCGGAATGTTTGGTGGTCTGGAGCACTCAGGAGTAAGTCTCAGACAAAACCTCAACAATTCAACAATTTGGAAAAATTGCCAGGCAGTACATTTCCCCCCGAGGTCTTCAGTGATGTTCAGTGATAAATCAATCCACCTTTTAATCCCGTCATTATGACTCCACATCTACAGAAAGCATCAATATAATAGAGAAGTGCAGTAGATCAGAGCTGCATCTCACACTGCACCACGCTGTCTGAGATCCTCCAGCACTGCTCGACTGGTACCTCCTTCTCTCAGAATGAGAGGTAAATACACTTCAAGGCTCTTCTCTGTTCTGGCACCGAGGTGGTGGAATGAACTTCAATTCAACACGTCTCCTTTCACTGGAGCCACAACTGCACCTCCACATACATCATCTCCAGCAAAAGCACAGAGATTCACCTCATCACACACACACACACACACACACACACACACACACACACACACACACACACACACACACACACACACACACACACCTCCACATACATCATCTCCAGCAAAAGCACAGAGATTCACCTCATCACACACACACACACACACACACACACACACACACACACACCTCCACATACATCATCTCCACTAGAAGCACCGATATTCACCTCATCACACACACACGCACACACACACACACACACCTCCACATACATCATCTCCACTAGAAGCACCGATATTCACCTCATCACACACACACGCACACACACACACACACACACACACACCTCCACATACATCATCTCCACTAGAAGCACCGATATTCACCTCATCACACACACACACACACACACACACACACACACACACACACACACACACACACACACACACACACACACACACACCTCCACATAC
>NC_139575.1:2059308-2066808 GCF_946808225.1 Silurus aristotelis
AGATAGATAGATAGATAGATAGATAGATAGATAGATAGATAGATAGATAGATAGACATTTTTTCACTAAGCGATTTTGAATCAATATCAATTTTGATAAAACATTTTAATATAAATTTATGTAATTACTAGTTACTGCAGCCTCACCCACACTAATTATTTTCCCATTACAGCACAGCAACTTCTCATTATTAAATAGCGACATTAGGTTAGATTAATTTAGATTAGATTAGATTAGATTAGATTGTGCAAAGTACATGTACAGGGCCAATGAAATGCAGTAAAAATCTAACCTAAAATGCAACCGGCAATAAATATAAATAAATGAATCTAATATACATATATAATTAAATATACACATGTATGTACAATTACATGTATTATATGTATTATATTATATGTAATTCTATACATATAATATATTATTACAAAGTATGAGGTTCAGGTGCAGAGACCACCTCAGTGCAGCTGCTACTCAAGAATATGGTACAAGGTGCATTATTATATATTTTTACATATAATACAGTACAGGGCAAATGTGAAGTTAAACACAGAAAGGCATTAGTCTGTCATCTTTTGGTATCCGGAAAAAAGAAAAATCTTCAGCTGGTTATAAAGCGCTGAAACTGGAGACTGCTTTCATAAATATCAAACAAACGTCTCGTTACAGGAAAACCGTATCAACCGCAATCAGCGAATATATGCGTCTTTTAAAAATCTGTTTGTGGCCAGTGGAGCGTACTCTGTGTGTGCCTCTGCAGACGAAGGCGTTGCTATGGAAACGATAACAAATCAGAGTTAATGTGCATACCTTACTCTCCAATCACGCTCCACTTTTCTGAAAATGTGTTCCACTAAATTTTGTTGAGATTCATTCAGCTACACGGGTGTTAGTCAGGTCCTGATGTAAGTGAGGGGAGGAGAGGAGGCCATGTTCAATAGCATAAGAACTCTATAGCAGGAGATCTTCCACACACATCCAACCCATGGAAAGCAGATCCTCATGGAGCTGGCTTTGGGCACAGGAGCATTGTCATGCTGGAACATGTTTGGGTCTCCTAGTTCAAGTGAAGTTCATGCGTCCAAAGACGTCTGATACAGTTGTGTGCCTTTGACTTTGTGCTAATAATTTGGGAAAGAAACACATATGGCTGGAAGACTTAGATGTCCCAATACTGGCCACAGAAGATGTCTATATCAATCACATGGTGAGATTTTTAATACTGGCCCTTTATTTTTGTGGTTAATGTGGGGAAAAAGCAGAGATGCAACCTGGAACAGGAAGGACAAACCGTTTAGTTGTTTAGTCTTCGGAGCTTGAAGCACATGGCCCGAGAGCGAGAGAGACATTTAAAATAGTAGGAAAAATAGGGAGACAGCTGAGCTGCATTACTCCGTCAGAAGTGCTGTAGACATCTGTGTCTAATTCTGGACAATCTCCTTTTACTTAACAAACACTGTGGAGGTTCACACAGAACTCTACAGCACACACTCCTCTCACAATAAACCAAATCATGCCTCCATCGACAACAGCACAGGAATGGGCGGAGACTTCGTCTTCTTAACATTTAATTAACGAGTCTCCAGTAGAAGCGCTTCGTAACAGTCTGAGATCAACTTTGTCAAATTCTCAGACGTCTCTACCTTCATGCTTTAATCTATACAGTGTTTTTATTTGTATTAGGAAGAAAAAAATGACTACTGGACCTTTACTATCTATGCATATGATGTATAGGCTGTCAATCGATTCAAATATTTAATTGCGATTAATCGCATGATTGTCATGAGGAAACTTATGATTAATTGCAGATTTGTATCTGTTCTAAATTTCACTTCATTAGAAGTGTAGATATTTATGTTTTAAAAGACTCTGGTAAAAGTTGAAGTTCTGACTGCACTTTTTTACTCAAGTTAAAGAAAAAGTAGTTTGGGTTTTGACATTTACTTAAGTAAAAAGCTATATATAGCCATTATTACTAACTGTTTTAGTGTCACGCTGGTAACTGGAGGTCATGTATTATTATTTTTAGGGCTGTTAATATAATTTATAATAATTTTAATACAATTTCAAAATTTAATCATGATTAATTGCATGATTGTCATGACTTAACTCGCAACTTAATCCCATATTTTTATTCGTTCTAAATATCTTAAATTAATACTTTTCTCATGTTTAATTCTCTAATCAACGTGAACATGGACAAATATTGATGCTTTAAACAAATGTATGTTTATTAGTGAAGACAAACTCAATATAGTGCATGAAGACTAAATATACTTGTAAATGTTTTAAAGTAATTCTGGTGTTTTAAATGAAGCAAATCATCAGGACACCAAACAGAACTTTTGCTATGTTTCCACACGGACATTTAATGAGGTGATACCGTAGAAACTGTACCTCTTCTAACTTTTATACGGATTACAGAATCTGAGAATGTTTGTGAATTTGTTTATTTAAAAGAAAACATTTAGAGCTCGACTCATCAGTTAAACAAATGTTAAGCGATTAAAACATTTTTTGGTGGAGTTTATTATTTTATTTTTTTTATGTCCAAGTGAAGCAGGTAGGTTATAAATTAATGTTTGTTTTGTTGAAGGTTTTAATTTGGCCTCCTTTATATTTATTTATTTATTTATTTATATTATTATTTATATTATTAATATAAATGGTCAAACTGAATTGAATCGCACGTTAATAAAATTTGTGCTTTTAAAATGAATTTGACAGCCCTAATAATATATATATACCTTTACATACACACCTCATCTTCTTCACCTTTAGTGAATATGAGGAGCACATCTCATTTAGTGAAGAGTAGAAGAACACTCGCTTCTGACTCCTGGGTCTCCAATGCAGCAACCTGAAAAACAACAAATAAAAAACATCTTAGTTTTGTTGGACACGAGATCAGAGCTCATCATCAGTTACACACCTGCTTGATATAAATATTAATTTCCAGATCGTTAAATGAGATTCATAAAATGATGAAGAAGAATGATCTGGCATCCCCCAGGGCTCTCTCCTAGTCCTGATATTGTTCTTATTCTTATATAGACGCTCAGATAACAAACACGAGTTTAAATAGATTTTGAAATAAAAAGTGTGCTATGTGGAGGGTCATGCAAGTATGAGTGTGTGTGTGTGTGTGTGTGTGTGTGTGTGTGTGTGTGTGTGTGTGTGTGTGTGTGTGTGAGGTCCATCAGCACTGAGACCTCCTCTGAGCACCAACTGCATTTCAGCCCACACCAGCACAAGCCCAGCAGGAGACCGGTTTAAAACACACACAGTATACATCTGTTACCCTGTCCCTGTCATCTCCATCTGACATCTACCCCACAGCCTCAATCTCTATCTACCCCCAGCCTCAATCTCTATCTACCCCCCAGCCTCAATCTTTATTTACCCCCCAGCCTCAATCTCTATCTACCCCCAGCCTCAATCTTTATTTACCCCCCAGCCTCAATCTCTATCTACCCCCAGCCTCAATCTTTATTTACCCCCCAGCCTCAATCTCTATCTACCCCACAGCCTCAATCTCTATCTACCCCCCCAGCCTCAATCTTTATTTACCCCCCAGCCTCAATCTCTATCTACCCCACAGCCTCAATATTTATCTACCCCCTCCCAGCCTCAATCTCAATCTACCCCACAGCCTCAATATCTACCCATCCCACCTCAATATCTATTTGAGATCTCAAAACTCTGGACTTCTAGTAGTTCCTAGAATAGCAAAGTCCACTAAAGGCGGTAGAACATTCTCACATTTAGCTCCTAAACTCTGGAATAGTCTTCCTGACAGAGTTCGGGGTTCAGACACACTCTCCCAGTTTAAGTGTAGATTAGAGACAAATCTTTGTAGCGAGTTCTACACATAACACACATCACATCATAACCTTGTGCTCCAGAACATCTGATCACATGCACATTATCAGCTTGTGCTGTTAATATCATGAACAGCAGCTACGCTAATTCCTCTCCACTGCTTCTTTCTCTCGAGGCATCCTGAGGTTTGGCACGTCCCACCTCATGAAGATTATGGACCTTTGAAGAAGTAGATGCCAACTACTTCTGCACTGATGCAGATTCAGTGTTTAAAGGCTCTGGCATGGAGAAGCTGGTGTTGGATCTGTGATGATCACAAATGTTGAGCTCAGTAGCTCCTAGTTTTATAACCATAAAGACTGTATCAGACTGTAGAAAGAACATTACTTATAATCTTATACTCCTGTGCTCATGTTAGTTCTCACTCTCCAGTGTTCTGTAGTGTTGAAAGATTTATGATCAAACTCTTGATGTCACCCAAATGAGGATGGGTTCGGCTTGCTCATCAGGGATAAACACACATCATTCACCTTGACTGTTGATTTCTGTAAAGCTGCTTAGAGACAATGTCTGTTGTGAAAAGCGCTATAGAAATAAACTTGACTTGACTCGATCTCTACCTACCTACCTACCTACTAACACCCTGGTACTTCAATGAATCTCCACAACATCTAGTAAAAATAATTTACCCAGAAGAGTGGAGCTCATTGTAAGAGCGAATGGAGACTAAAAGTTAAATAAGATGTTCAAAAAGAGGCACATAGCAACCTTATGATCATGTATCCACAAACTTTCATTTTTATATGCAAACTTTGAGAATCAATATATTTTTAACAGAAGTCATTGTATTTTGCAAGAACTTACAGCTTTAATCTCCTTGTACCTGCTTGGACACAAGTGAAAGACAAATGAAAAAACATTCAAATGTTCTAAAATAAGAAATTTCATCAGAAATGATCCCTGCAAGATTCCGGGTTGGTCACATGACCCTAGCATGGATTACAGTGCAGGCTGTGTTTGTAGAAGCCGAAGCCTCTGTTATAAACATGAGGATGGAACATCTGAGGAAACATTCAGCGAAGAGAGGAGGATGGTGCAGAAGGTTCGAGGTGTTTGTTTAATTGTTTTAATAGAGTGTCTCTTTATAGCTGGATTTACATTCCACCATCGCTTCTTCTAAACACAGGGCGAGAAAAACACTGTCCAGGAGCTGCAGGGAAGCAGCACGAGTTTTCTCCTGATCCCTGAGAACCTCAAATACACAACCTCAAATACACAAAAACACACAGAGGAACATCTACATCTACTCCAGGTTAACATTTGGTTGCATTGTAGATCTTAAGGTAGTGGTATATAATCAACAAAAGAACATCTACATGAACAGCAGGATTTCCACAAAACATCACCCAAAGCATCACACTGTCACCACTGGCTAACCCTCTTCCCATAATGCATCCTGGTGACATCACTTTCCTAAATAAGCCACCTGCTACTATTGCTCCATGGTCCAGTTCTAAAGTTTATTGTAGGAGCTTTGTGTCGTCTTCAGGCTTCAGCATGGGCTCTCTGACTGCTCCACAGCTCCACACGCAGCAGGCTGTGATGTACTGTGTGTTCTGATTTCTTCAGCAGTTTGGTCCAGACCATGACATCCATCACCCTGTCTATGGTTCAATGATTATCATTTCTTGGAGCACTTTGGGTTGATAAAATCCTTCAGACCAGGATGAACCCAACACAACCTGCTGTTTTGGAAAAGCTCTTGAAGTGGAACTCACCTTGACAGAAAGTGTGAATCCTGAAACTAAAATCTGGGTAGAATATCCACACCTAACAGCTCATATCATGGCAAGACTGGGTCTGGATCATTTAGGAGGAACAGAGTTCATCTCACAGTTCTTATTGGACTGTTACCAGGTTGGGTAGAATTCCCCATCGTCCAGAAAGACTGAACCTGTGAGTAAGAAAAGCAAGAAAGAGAAATAAATATAAAAAATGATCAAAGTAAGATGGTCAAGTTGAATAATCCCTCCAGCAGAGTCAGAGGGTTCAGCTAGCCTTTCCATCAGTGTAGGAAAAAAGATTGTCGACAGGGGGCGCTCTTGCTTTCACGTATGAAATGTACACATCATTTTAATGAGCTTATGCAATCCCAGTGTGGTCCAGAGTTGGATTCAATACTCACCACTTCTTCTTCTATTGATAATGGACTTTTCCAGCACATACCAAGGATTCTTAATGGGGTTAAGTTTCTGTACTCTGTGATGGCCAACCCATGTGTGACGATGATTCTCATGCTCCCTGAACCATTCTTTTACCATTTGAGCATGTGCCATGTGCCATCGATGAAAAATTCCTGGTCATTCACTATATTCTTTATAACTGGTGCAGATCATCACACTGCCCCCACAGGCTGGAACAGTAGACATTAGGCATGATGATCACTTCATCTGCCTCTTTTCTTAAATTGAAACAGAGCAAATCTGGGCTCATCAGACCACATGACCTTTTTCTATTGATCCAGAGTGCAATCTTTATGCTCCTTAGCAAACTGGTTGAGGTGGAAGATCTTGAGTGACCTGCTATAGAGCTCCAACCCTATTGAACATGTTGGGAATGAATTAGAATGCCAAATGCACCCCAGGTCTCCTCACCTCTCTTACATCAGTATCATGAAAGATAGTAGCGTTTTTCATGTGATTCGCCTCACAGATAAGTGGTTTTCTTCATGTTTTGTGCATGAGTGAGGAAATGCTCTGAATTGAAATGCTCTGATTACGGCATGTTTGCTCTAGAAGCTTCATAACAGAACTTTCTTTGTCATTTTGGTTGTCGAATCTACATGTAAAAAAGGTTTGTACATAAATATTTTTTTGACAAATACGAAAATGACAACAATAATAATAATAATAATAATAATAATAATAATAATAAAATGGGTAAACTGTTCCTACAAATGTAGTCATTAAATAAATAACAATAAAAAGATTATTATAGACAGGAAATCTTTATTGAATATATAGTAAGTAAAGCTTTAGCTGTACATATTTTTAAAAAAAAGTGTGTATAAAATGTTCAGAATGTTTCACAGTTTTTTTATTCTCTATTTGAATTATACTTTTTTGAGAGCGAGAGAAAAAGAGAGAGAAAGAGGGAGAGAAAGAGAGAGAGAGAGAGAGAGAGAGAGAGAGAGAGAGAAAGAGAGAGAGAAAGAGAGAGAAAGAGAGAGAAAGCGTAAGTTTAGCAAAAAAAGTAAAAAAAAGAAAGAAAAAAAATCAAAAACCTTTTAGAAATAGAAGCGATTGCACTTTAAACACTGAAATCATGTCATCACCTGTAACAATGTTTTGAAAATACTGAATTGATGGTCAGAACACACACACACACACACACACGCACACGCACACGCACACGCACACGCACACGCACACGCACACAGAATTGAAAGCAGGTCCGTGTCCTCCGAGTGCCAGAATTCTTTCTCTCAGATCAGTCGAGTCGCCGAATCAGCGTCTCCGTGACGATGCCTGAAAGAAGCGTCAGGTCTTTATACCGGATCCAGTCCTGTTCTCTGATCGCCCATACGGTACCATCCGGCTACACACACACACACACACACACACACACACACACACACACACACACAATACAATTTTATGTAACCAATAATAATACAGA
>NC_139575.1:2081808-2126808 GCF_946808225.1 Silurus aristotelis
TGTGTTTGTTCGTGTGTGTGTGTGTGTGTATGTGTGTTTGTTCATGTGTGTGTGTGTGTGTATGTGTGTTTGTTCGTGTGTGTTTGTTCGTGTGTGTGTGTGTGTGTGTGTGTGTGTGTTTGTTCGTGTGTGTTTGTTCGTGTGTGTGTGTGTGTGTGTGTGTATGTGTGTTTGTTCGTGTGTGTTTGTTCGTGTGTGTGTGTGTGTGTGTGTGTGTGGCTCTAATGGTCAGATTAATAGGTAAGAAGAGATGAAAACTGATTTGGGTAATAAATATGTTTGTATGTAATATGATTCTGTTGGATTAAATAAAAACCGCCTGGTCTTCAGCAGAAGCGACGGGAAGGTACACGTGTGTATAAAGAGTGTAGTTAAGAAGTTCACAGTGAAGCAAAAGCGTCTTATGAAAGACGATACTTCAATTGGAGAGACGAGTGAAATGAGAAAAACAAGAAAAATGAGAGAAATGAGAGAACCGTGTCTGGAGCACAAACGAGCTGGAACATGTCGAGGTTCAGCGCTGTGAGGAACAGGATGACGCTGTACATGTCTGCTGCATGTGTAAACTACAGTCAGTGTAACACAGATGAGACCTGACGCATCTCCATCTCCTGATCATTTATTCCACTTTCGCTCATTATATACGGGTTTATAAATCCCAAGGATCTTTCTAAATCTGAATACAAAACTAAATGAAATAGAATAGTACTGAATTAAAACACATGTAGCTAAGAGTAACTGTGAACACGATGCTCCCGTCACCATGCTTCTCTGTTCTACAAACACTAAACACATTTAGTCAAGTCAAGAAGCTTTTATTATTATTTCTACCTTATAAATCTGAAACAGTACACAGTGAAATGAGAAAAAGCTTCTCCAGAACCTGGGTGCAACATTAAACAACATAGAGCTTTAAATCACACAGCATAGAGCTCCATCACACAACACAGAGCTCCATCACATCAGACAGCATAGAGCTACAACACACAACACCAAGCTCCATCACACAACACAGACCTACATCACACAACACAGAGCTCCATCACACAACACAGACCTACATCACACAACACAGAGCTCCATCACACAACACCGAGCTCCATCACACAACACCGAGCTCCATCACACAACACCGAGCTCCATCACACAACACCGAGCTCCATCACACACCATAGAGCTCCATCACACAACACAGAGCTCCATCAAACAACACAGAGCTCCATCAAACAACACAGAGCTCCATCACACAGCATAGAGCTCCATCACACAACACAGAGCTCCATAACACACCATAGAGCTCCATCACACAATACAGAGCTCCATCACACAACACAGAGCTCCATCACATCAGACAGCATAGAGCTACAACACACAACACCAAGCTCCATCACACAACACAGACCTACATCACACAACATAGAGCTCCATCACACACCATAGAGCTCCATCACACACCATAGAGCTCCATCACACACCATAGAGCTCCATCACACAACACAGAGCTCCATCACACACCACAGAGCTCCATCACACAACACAGAGCTCCATCACACAACACAGAGCTCCATCACACAACACAGAGCTCCATCACACAACACAGAGCTCCATCACAGAGCTCCATCACACAACACAGAGCTCTATCACACAGCATAGAGCTCCATCACACAGCATAGAGCTCCATCACACAGCATAGAGCTCCATCACACAGCATAGAGCTCCATCACACAGCATAGAGCTCCATCACACAACACAGAGCTCCATCACAGAGCTCCATCACACAACACAGAGCTCCATCACACAACACAGAGCTCCATCACATCAGACAGCATAGAGCTACAACACACAACACCAAGTTCCATCACACAACACAGAGCTCCATCAACCAACACACAACACAGAGCTCCATCACACAACACAGAGCTCCATCACACAACACAGAGCTCCACCACACAACACAGAGCTCCACCACACAACACAGAGCTCCATCACACAACACAGAGCTCCATCACACAACACAGAGCTCCATCACACACCATAGAGCTCCATCACACAACACAGAGCTCCATCACATCAGACAGCATAGAGCTACAACACACAACACCGAGCTACAACACACAACACCGAGCTCCATCACACAACACCGAGCTCCATCACACAACACCGAGCTCCATCACACAACACCGAGCTCCATCACACAACACCGAGCTCCATCACACAACACAGAGCTCCATCACACAACACAGAGCTCCATCACACAACACAGAGCTCCATCACACAACACAGAGCTCCATCACACAACACAGAGCTCCATCACACAACACAGAGCTCCATCACACAACACAGAGCTCCATCACACAACACAGAGCTCCATCACACACCATAGAGCTCCATCATACAACACAGAGCTCCATCACACAACACAGAGCTCCATCACATCAGACAGCATAGAGCTACAACACACAACACCAAGCTCCATCACACAACACAGACCTACATCACACAACATAGAGCTCCATCACACACCATAAAGCTCCATCACACAGCATAGAGCTCCATCACACAACACAGAGCTCCATCACACAACACAGAGTTCCATCACACACCACAGAGCTCCATCACACAACACAGAGCTCCATCACACAACACAGAGCTCCATCACACAACACAGAGCTCCATCACACAACACAGAGCTCCATCACAGAGCTCCATCACACAACACAGAGCTCTATCACACAGCATAGAGCTCCATCACACAACACAGAGCTCCATCACAGAGCTCCATCACACAACACAGAGCTCCATCACACAACACAGAGCTCCATCACACAACACAGAGCTCCATCACATCAGACAGCATAGAGCTACAACACACAACACCAAGTTCCATCACACAACACAGACCTACATCACACAACACAGAGCTCCATCAACCAACACACAACACAGAGCTCCATCACACAACACAGAGCTCCATCACACAACACAGAGCTCCACCACACAACACAGAGCTCCATCACACACCATAGAGCTCCATCATACAACACAGAGCTCCATCACACAACACAGAGCTCCATCACATCAGACAGCATAGAGCTACAACACACAACACCAAGCTCCATCACACAACACAGACCTACATCACACAACATAGAGCTCCATCACACAACACAGAGCTCCATCACACAACACAGAGCTCCATCACACACCACAGAGCTCCATCACACACCATAGAGCTCCATCACACACCATAGAGCTCCATCACACACCATAGAGCTCCATCACACAACACAGAGCTCCATCACACAACACAGAGCTCCATCACACAACACAGAGCTCCATCACACAACACAGAGCTCATCACACAACACAGAGCTCATCACACAACACAGAGCTCATCACACAACACAGAGCTCCATCACACACACCATAGAGCTCCATCACACAACACAGAGCTCCATCACACAACACAGAGCTCCATCACACAACACAGAGCTCCATCACACAACACAGAGCTCAATCACACAACACAGAGCTCCATCACACACCATAGAGCTCCATCATACAACACAGAGCTCCATCACACAACACAGAGCTCCATCACACAACACAGAGCTCCATCACATCAGACAGCATAGAGCTACAACACACAACACCAAGCTCCATCACACAACACAGACCTACATCACACAACATAGAGCTCCATCACACACCATAGAGCTCCATCACACACCATAGAGCTCCATCACACACCATAGAGCTCCATCACACACCATAGAGCTCCATCACACAACACAGAGCTCCATCACACACCACAGAGCTCCATCACACAACACAGAGCTCCATCACACAACACAGAGCTCCATCACACAACACAGAGCTCCATCACACAACACAGAGCTCCATCACAGAGCTCCATCACACAACACAGAGCTCTATCACACAGCATAGAGCTCCATCACACAGCATAGAGCTCCATCACACAGCATAGAGCTCCATCACACAGCATAGAGCTCCATCACACAACACAGAGCTCCATCACAGAGCTCCATCACACAACACAGAGCTCCATCACACAACACAGAGCTCCATCACATCAGACAGCATAGAGCTACAACACACAACACCAAGTTCCATCACACAACACAGAGCTCCATCAACCAACACACAACACAGAGCTCCATCACACAACACAGAGCTCCATCACACAACACAGAGCTCCACCACACAACACAGAGCTCCACCACACAACACAGAGCTCCACCACACAACACAGAGCTCCATCACACAACACAGAGCTCCATCACACAACACAGAGCTCCATCACACACCATAGAGCTCCATCACACAACACAGAGCTCCATCACATCAGACAGCATAGAGCTACAACACACAACACCGAGCTACAACACACAACACCGAGCTCCATCACACAACACCGAGCTCCATCACACAACACCGAGCTCCATCACACAACACCGAGCTCCATCACACAACACCGAGCTCCATCACACAACACCGAGCTCCATCACACAACACCGAGCTCCATCACACAACACAGAGCTCCATCACACAACACAGAGCTCCATCACACAACACAGAGCTCCATCACACAACACAGAGCTCCATCACACAACACAAGTCAAGTCAAGTCAAGTTTATTTGTATAGCGCTTTTCACAACAGACATTGTCTCAAAGCAGCTTTACAGAAAACAACAGTGAAGGTGAATGGTGTGCGTTTGTCCCTGATGAGCAGCCGTGGCGACAGTGGCAAGGAAAAACTCCCTTAGATGATATGAGGAAGAAACCTTGAGAGGAACCAGACTCAAAGGGGAACCCATCCTCATATGGGTGACATCAAAAGTTTGGTCATAAATCTTTCAACAATACAGAACAATTTGTGATCATCATAGATCCAGCATCAGCTTCTCCATGCCAGGGCCTTTAAACACTCGGCATCTACTTCTCCATGATCATCCATAGGTCCATAATCTTCACGAGGTGGGACGTGACTGGAGCTGGCCAAACCTCAGGAAGCCTCGGGATGGGGAGAGAAAGAGAAGCAGTGGAGAGGAATTAGCGTAGCTGCTGTTCATGATATTAACAGCACAAGTTGATAATGTGCATGTGATCAGATGTTCTGGAGCACAAGGTTGTGATGTGATGTGCGTGATGTGTGTTATGTGTAGGCTTTGCTAAAAAGATATGTTTTTAATCTACACTTAAACTGGGAGAGTGTATCTGAACCCCGAACACTGTCAGGAAGACTATTCCAGAGTTTAGGAGCTAAATGTGAAAATGCTCTACCGCCTTTAGTGGACTTTGCTATTCTAGGAACTACTAGAAGCCCAGAGTTTTGAGATCTCAGGGAGCGTGACGGATTGTAGCGTGTTAAGAGACTGGATAGATACATGGGAGCCAAACCATTTAGTGCTTTATAAGTGAGTAGCAGTAGTTTGTAGTCTATTCGAAACTTAATAGGAAGCCAATGTAGGGACGATAAGATTGGGGTTATATGATCGTATTTTCTTGACCTAGTAAGAACTCTTGCTGCGGCATTCTGAACTAACTGAAGCTTGTTTATTAATGATGCAGGACATCCACCTAGTAATGCATTACAGTAGTCTATTCTAGAGGTCATAAACGCATGGACGAGCTTCTCTGCATCAGATATAGATAACATATTTCTTAGCTTAGAAATATTTCTAAGGTGAAAGAAGGCTGTTTTTGTAACTTGATTGATGTGATTTTTAAAAGATAAGTTGCTGTCTAAAATAACTCCCAGGTCTCCAACACACACCACAGAGCTCCATCACACAACACAGAGCTCCATCACACAACACAGAGCTCCATCACACAACACAGAGCTCCATCACACAACACAGAGCTCCATCACACAACACAGAGCTCCATCACACAACACAGAGCTCCATCACACAACACAGAGCTCCATCACACAACACAGAGCTCCATCACACAACACAGAGCTCCATCACACACCATAGAGCTCCATCATACAACACAGAGCTCCATCACACAACACAGAGCTCCATCACATCAGACAGCATAGAGCTACAACACACAACACCAAGCTCCATCACACAACACAGACCTACATCACACAACATAGAGCTCCATCACACACCATAAAGCTCCATCACACAGCATAGAGCTCCATCACACAACACAGAGCTCCATCACACAACACAGAGTTCCATCACACACCACAGAGCTCCATCACACAACACAGAGCTCCATCACACAACACAGAGCTCCATCACACAACACAGAGCTCCATCACACAACACAGAGCTCCATCACAGAGCTCCATCACACAACACAGAGCTCTATCACACAGCATAGAGCTCCATCACACAACACAGAGCTCCATCACAGAGCTCCATCACACAACACAGAGCTCCATCACACAACACAGAGCTCCATCACACAACACAGAGCTCCATCACATCAGACAGCATAGAGCTACAACACACAACACCAAGTTCCATCACACAACACAGACCTACATCACACAACACAGAGCTCCATCAACCAACACACAACACAGAGCTCCATCACACAACACAGAGCTCCATCACACAACACAGAGCTCCACCACACAACACAGAGCTCCATCACACACCATAGAGCTCCATCATACAACACAGAGCTCCATCACACAACACAGAGCTCCATCACATCAGACAGCATAGAGCTACAACACACAACACCAAGCTCCATCACACAACACAGACCTACATCACACAACATAGAGCTCCATCACACACCACAGAGCTCCATCACACACCATAGAGCTCCATCACACACCATAGAGCTCCATCACACACCATAGAGCTCCATCACACAACACAGAGCTCCATCACACAACACAGAGCTCCATCACACAACACAGAGCTCTATCACACAACACAGAGCTCATCACACAACACAGAGCTCATCACACAACACAGAGCTCATCACACAACACAGAGCTCCATCACACACACCATAGAGCTCCATCACACAACACAGAGCTCCATCACACAACACAGAGCTCCATCACACAACACAGAGCTCCATCACACAACACAGAGCTCAATCACACAACACAGAGCTCCATCACACAACACAGAGCTCCATCACACAACACAGAGCTCCATCACATCAGACAGCATAGAGCTACAACACACAACACCAAGCTCCATCACACAACACAGACCTACATCACACAACATAGAGCTCCATCACACAACATAGAGCTCCATCACACAACACAGAGCTCCATCACACAACACAGAGCTCCATCACACAACACAGAGCTCCATCATACAACACAGAGCTCCATCATACAACACAGAGCTCCATTACACAACACAGAGCTCCATCACACAGCATAGAGCTCCATCACACAGCATAGAGCTCCATCACACAACACAGAGCTCCATCACACAACACAGAGCTCCATCACACAACATAGAGCTCCATCACACAACACAGAGCTCTATCACACAACACAGAGCTCTATCACACAACACAGAGCTCCATCACACAACACAGAGCTCCATCACACAACACAGAGCTCTATCACACAGCATAGAGCTCCATCACAGAGCTCCATCACACAACACAGAGCTACTGTACATACAGAACACAGAGTTAAGGACTAGGTGTGTCCTTGCCATTAAAAGGGCATCATGTGCAATCGAGTGCAAAAAGTGCAGACAAACAACACAAGACAGTGTGGTACAAATACACAAAGCAAAATAGCACCGACCAGTAAACCTACTGTATATTCAACACATATAGAGGCCTGACCTTTGATAAAGGACGGGAAGCTCCTCCCTCAGCTCCGTGTTTATGTCCTCAAACACACTCTGAGCTCGATTGAACTCTTCATCCGCCTGAAGAACATCAACACCAGTGTCATGTAAAAAAAAAAAAGAAACAGTCATTACGATCTACACACTTTCACACAGCAAACAAGTAAAACCAAAACTGACTTTAGATATTTTAGTTTCGTCTCTCTTCTTGCCGGTTTGCAGCGACTCCAGGTGATGACGAGCCGAATCATAGTCTACCAGCTTACGTCCACGCTTAGCGACTCGCTCCTACACACACACACACACACACACACACACACACACACACACACACACACACACACACACACACACACTGCTGATAAAGCTCATAAATAACAAATAACATCTTTTTAACCAAGATTTAAAAAGTATTTTTAAAAACAATCTGCAAATTGTAATTATAATAATTTATTTTATTAATTGAAATTAAAATGTATAACTATTATTAAATTATTACATTATTGTTTTATAAGTATTATTTATTATTATTATTATTAGAGTAATAAAGTGAAATACGCACTTTGACCTCAGGGAACTGGCTGCTGTAGTTCTCCATCGTACGAACCACCTGATCGCTCAACTTCTCCTCATAATCATTCCACAGGAGATCCTCGCTCTGAGACCAGAACAGAAATAAACACACTCAAATATCTATATGGGTAGAGTGACAGGAGTATGTTGAGGGGAGTAGAGTGAGGGGAGTGCGGTGAGTGGAGTATGCTGAGTGTCGTACGGTGAGAGCAGTAGAGTGAGGGGAGTAGAGTGAGGGGAGCATGGTGAGGGGAGCATGCCGAGGGGAGTAGAGTGAGGGGAGTATGGTGAGGGGAGTATGGTGAGGGGAGTATGGTGAGGGGAGTATGGTGACGGTAGTAGAGTGAGGGGAGTAGAGTGAGGGGAGTACGGTGACGGTAGTCGAGTGAGAGGAGTAGAGTGAGAGGAGTATGGTGACGGTAGTAGAGTAAGGGAAGTAGAGTGAGAGGAGTATGGTGACGGTAGTAGAGTGAGGGGAGTAGAGTGAGGGGAGTATGGTGACTTTAGTAGAGTGAGGGGAGTAGAGTGAGGGGAGTAGAGTAAAGAGATTAGAGTGAGGGGAGTAGAGTAAAGGGAGTATGGCAAGGGGAGTATGGCGAGGGGAGTATGGTGACGGTAGTAGAGTGAGGGGAGTAGAGTGAGAGAAGTAGAGTGAGAGGAGTATGGTGACGGTAGTAGAGTGAGGGGAGCAGAGTGATGGGAGCAGAGTGATGGGAGCAGAGTGAGGGGAGCAGAGTGAGGGGAGCAGACTGAGGGGAGTAGACTGAGGGGAGTAGAGTGAGGGGAGTAGAGTGAGGGGAGTGGAGTGAGAGGAGTAGAGTGAGAGGAGTATGGTGACGGTAGTAGAACGAGGGGAGTAGAGTGAGGGGAGTAGAGTGACGGTAGTAGACTGAGGGGAGTAGAGTAAAAGGAGTATGGTGACGGTAGTAGAGTGAGGGGAGTAGAGTGAGAGGAGTAGAGTGAGAGGAGTATGGTGACGGTAGTAGAGTGAGGGGAGTAAAGTGAGTGGAGTATGGTGACGGTAGTAGAGCGAGGGGAGTAGAGTGAGAGGAGTAGAGTGAGGGGAGTATGGTGACGGTAGTAGAGTGAGGGGAGTAGAGTGAGAGGAGTATGGTGACGGTAGAAGAGTGAGGGGAGTGGAGTGAGGGGAGTAGAGTGAGGGGAGTAGAGTGAGGGGAGTAGAGTGAGGGGAGTAGAGTGAGAGGAGTAGAGTGAGAGGAGTATGGTGACGGTAGAAGAGTGAGGGGAGTAGAGTGAGAGGAGTAGAGTGAGAGGAATAGAGTGAGGGGAGTAGAGTGAGGGGAGTAGAGTGAGAGGAGTATGGTGACGGTAGTAGAGTGAGGGGAGCAGAGTGAGAGGAGTATGGTGAGAGGAGTAAAGTGAGAGGAGTACAGTGAGAGGAGTAGAGTGAGAGGAGTAGAGTGAGGGGAGTAGAGTGAGAGGAGTATGGTGACAGTAGTAGAGTGAGGGGAGCAGAGTGAGAGGAGTATGGTGAGAGGAGTAAAGTGAGAGGAGTAAAGTGAGAGGAGTAAAGTGAGAGGAGTAGAGTGAGAGGAGTAGAGTGAGGGGAGTAGAGTGAGGGGAGTAGAGTGAGGGGAGTAGAGTGAGAGGAGTAAGGTGACGGTAGTAGAGTGAGGGGAGCAGAGTGAGAGGAGTATGGTGAGAGGAGTAAAGTGAGAGGAGTAAAGTGAGGGGAGTAGAGTGAGAAGAGAACATTAGAGAGAGTATAGTGAAGGTACTAATGAGTTCTCACCTGCATGATAACAGAGAGATCTTCCACCCCATGCCAGTCCGACTCGTACACGTCCTTCAGGGTCTGAGAGAGACGTTTTGATGTTTCGTGCATTGCTTCAAAGTAGAAAAGTATAGACAGAAAATAAACAACTCACCCAATAACACAGACTTTACACTGAATAAACCACTTACAAAATGTCTTTTATTTTTGTTAAATATAATTTCCATGAAGGGTGTATATGGTTCTCGAGATGACCGTATAACAATACAAAATTAATCCATCCATTCATCCATCCATCCATCCATTCATCCATCCATCCATCCATCTTTCAACCTAATCTGTTTAACAATTCATCCATCTATATATTCATTCATGCACCTACCCATTAAACTATCCACAAATGTATTTATTTTTGCGGATATGCGGATCACGAATCAGAATTTTATACCGGATCGGTCGAGGCCCAGGAAGGAAGAGAAGAAGAGGAGGAAGACATCTACAGAGACAGCAGGGAAAGAAGAAGTGTAGGAGAGTGGAGGTTCGGGTTGGTACTTTAAATGTTGGTACTATGACTGGTAAAGGGAGAGAGGGAGCTGATATGATGAAGATGAGAAAGGTAGATATGTTGTGTGTTCAGGAGACCAAGTGGAAATGGAGTACGACCAGGAACATTGGAGGTGTTTAAACTGTTCTATCATGGTGTGGATGGAAAGAGAAATGGTGTAGGGGGATTCTGAAGGAAGTAGTAAAGGTGAAGAGAGTTTCTGATAGCGTGATGTTTGTGAAGCTGGAAGTTGAAGGCGTTATGATAAATGTCGTAAGTGCTTATGCTCCACAAGTGGGTTGTGAGATGAAGGAGAAAGAAAAATTCTGGAGTGAGTTAGATGAAGTGGTCAAGAGTGAACCAGGGAATAAGCGATTCTTAATTAGTGCAGATTTCAATGTACATGTAGGTGAAGGGAACAGAGGTGATGAAGAGGTGATGGTAGGTATGATCTAAAGGTGAGGAATGTAAAAGGGCAGATGGTGGTAGATTTTGTTAAAAGGATGGAAATGGCAGTGGTGAACACTTATTTTAAGAAGAAGGAGGAACATAGGGTGACGTATAAGAGTGGAGGAAGGTGCACACAGGTGGACTATATTCTATGTAGGAGATGCAACCTGAAGGAGATTGGAGACTGTAAGGTGTTGGCGGGGGACAGTGTAGCTAGACAGCATTGGATGGTGGTCTGTAGGATGGTTTTGGGGGTGAAGAAGAAGAGAAGGAGAGTGAGGACTGAAAGAAGAAGAAGATGGTGGAAACTTAAGGAAAAAGAGTGTAGTGTGAGGTTCAGGGAAGAGGTCAGACAGGAGCTCGGTGGTGTTTAAGAGGTGTTGGATGATTGTGGAACTACTGCAGGAGTGATGAGGGAGACAGCTAGAACGGTTTTTGGTGTGACATCTGGAAATAGAAAGGAAGACAAAGAGACATGGTGGTGGAATGAGGAAGTGCAGGAGAGCAGAAGGAGAAAGAGGTTGGAGAAACATAATTGGGATCGACAGAGTGATGAGAAAAGTAGGCAGGAGTACAAGGAAATGCGGAAGCAGGTAAAGAGGGATGTGGTAAGCTGGGAGTATGTGCTGCAAGTTAGAGCAGTGAAGGATGGCGGTGGAAATGTGTTGAATAGTGAGGAGAGTGTGTTGAGAAGATGGAGGGAGTATTTTAAGCAGCTGATGAACAAGAAAAACGAGAGCGATAAAAGGTTGGATGGTGTGGAGATAATGAAGCAGGATGTGGATAGGATCAGTAAGTAGAAAGTGAGAGCAGCGATTAAGAGGATGAAGTGTGTAAAGTTGGTAAGACGAGATGACATACCAGTAGAAGCATGAAGATGTTTAGGAGAGATGCAGTGGAGTTTTTAACCAGGTTGTTTAACAAGATTCTGGAAGGTGAGAAGATGCCTGAGGAATTAAGAAGGAGTGTGCTGGTACCAGTTTTTAAGAATAAGGGAGATGTGCAGACCTGCAGTAACTACAGGAGAATAGAGATGATCAGTCACACCATGAAGTTATGGGAAAGCAGTAGTATGTTTCATGCAGAGGAAGAGCACAACAGACGCATTATTTGCTTTGAGGATGTTGATGGAGAAGTATAGAGAAGGTCAGATGGAGTTTATTGTGTGTTTGTGGATTTAGAGAATATGTAGGACCAGGTGCTGAGAGAGTAGCTGTGGTATTGTATTAGGAAGTCTGGTGTGGCAGAGAAGTGTGAAGATGTTGAGATGTTTGTTGGGAGTGACGACGATGGACAGGATTAGAAATGAGTTTATTAGAGGGACAGCACATGTAGGACGTTTTGGAGACAAGGTGAGGGAGGTGTGATTGAGATGGTTTGGACATGTGCAGAGGATGGACATGGGGTATAATCAGTAGGAGAATGCTGAGGATGGAGCCAAAATATAAAAATTTTAAATATTTTGATTGTATTTGACATTAATGCGTCACTAAAATATAGACTTTTATAAATGTATACTTTTAAATGTATTTATTTATTTGAACGTTTATAACACCAATTTGTTTTCCTGTGGAACAAAAACAGCTGGACTTCAAAAGGGAAACCATGGATTTATTAATAAAATTGAATATACATTTTTGACTGATCAAAATAGCAACCCTTCACTGATATAATCTGAACTCACAAGTCATTTTTTTCTACAAAAGAAATCGATTATTATTATTTATAAAGTTCTTCCCAACACTGAAGCAAAAGTTTCCACACTCTTGTAGGTTGCTTTGCTCTCACCGTTCTGTCTAGTTCATCTCAAACCAGCTCTGTGGTCAAGTCAAGTCGCATTTTTCACAACTTCCATTGTCTCAAAGTAGCTTTACAGAATTTACAGCAGCCATGGCGACTGTAGCAAGAGAAAACTCCCTTAGATGTTCTGAGGAAGAAACGTTGAGAGGAACCAGACTCTGTAGGGTTTACATCTGGGGAATGTGCTGACCATTCCATGATTTGAAGCCTTTCTCATTGTTTCTTCTTCTAAGGAAGTTCTGACACATTAACTTGCTGTAGGATGAACCCCTGACCAGTGAGGTGTATACCAGAGGCTGTGCTTTGGTGGTCTTGGATCAGGGTGACATTAATTCTGGCTAAATCGTGGACTTTGATCCAGCAAAAGCCCAGACTATCACGCTTTTTCTTCTATGTTTGACAAGTGGTTTTACACACACCAAGGAAACACCTTTTTAATTGCTTCATCAGTCCATGGGACCTTCTTCCAATCTTCATGGTGTTTGCTTTTTGGAGCAGACAAGCCCGTTTTCCTTATTTGCAATTTTAGCAATGGCTTTTTTTCACTGCACTTTATAATTGCAACTGAGACTTGTTCCTATGACCAGTGTTAGAGCTTTTGTCCTGTGAGCAGTCAATCTCACAAGCTGTTGTCTCTCAAAAACATGTCTTCTGATTCAGTTGTGGCTTTGGGTCTACCAGACCCTTTTCCTGTCAGAGTTTCCTCCAGTTTCCAAGTACCTTTTGATGGTGTAGGAAACTGTCCTCACTGACACCTTGGATTTCTTTGCAATTTCCTTAAATAAAAGACCAGGACTTTTAATAGTTATAACGCTTTGTCTGTCTGTCCTTCTTTGTCAACTGCCTTTTCCTCGCCATTATGAGAGAAATATACTACAATGTGGTATTAAAAAGTTTTGAGACTAACGCTGCTAACTGGTGCTGAGCACGTATTCTGACCACATGCATTACCACGTCTACGATTTAATCATGGAAAGCAAATTAGAACAAAGGACAAACGTGAAATTCGGTGTAAAACTGAGCAAATATGCCACGAAGACGTTTGATGCGACATACGTTAGACATATAGAGAGATGCTGCAACGAGTCCTTCCATGGGTTTTGAGTGGAAGAGTAGAAGAACATCACTGGAAGACGACAAGAGGTCAGGAAAAACTTCAACAAGCTTCAACACGTGCATGATGATTGTCAGAGAACAATGCACATGATATCACTTTCGCACCCACCCTACTCACCAGATTCGGCTCCAATGGACTTCACCCTCTTCTCGACCCCTTCCAGCTCAAAGGTTGCCGTTTTTGCCACCTTTGCGGAGATCTGGCGCAAATGGCAGAAGGTGCTTAACACGCTTCATAAACGAGACTTCCAGGACACGTTTCAAAAGAGTGAGGGGGACTATTTTAAAGGTGATCTTGTGAAAACGTAGCTAAATTAAATAATTTCTTCTTAAGAGAGCGATTTTCCAAACTTTTTGATACCACCCCATACTTCCTGCAGTACAGTACTTTACAAACATTTCTGAAGAGGATGGAGAAACATGGTCTGTTCCAATGTTGCTTTTATACACAAAACAGGTTTTGTAGTAATCAGCAAATGTTGGAAAACCTGTGGAAATTGTTGGCAACAACTAGATTTACTTTCATTGTTGCAAAATTCAATTCAAATCAATTCATTTTTATTTGTATAGCGCTTTTAACAATGAACATTGTCTCAAAGCAGTTTTACACAGATAATGTGGTGATTTAAAATGAATATGTTCTTTATGAGTAAGTTTGTCCCTGATGAGCAAGCCGGTGGCGACTGGCGACTGTGGCAAGGAAAAACTCCCCGAGATGGCAAAACTGCTTTGAGTTTCTCAACACTTTTTAGTATAACTCCAAAATGTACATTATTATTAATATTTTTTAAAAACTTTGTCAACTCCGGCAGTTTGTTGCTTACCTTCGTACCATTTTAGATACCTATACTTAAAAATGTACAAACAAATAAAAACTGAAAAAAAATTGCAAGATTTCTAAAACTCTTATTACTACTATATACTATATATTTGAGTAAAAAATTAGAATCTATATTTGATATGTAAAATTAAATCATTCATTTATTCGAATGAAGAGGAAAACTTGTGATGTTTAGCTCAGAGATCCACAGGTGCTGCAGGAGGTGAAATAGTATTTGCATAACAATTAATTTTTATAAGCGCTTCTTTATAGCACTTTATCTTTTTTCCCTACTACTCAATTGAATAAAGCGTTAGGGGGTTAATTTGATATCTTGTGGCTCTTTATATGAACTTCGGCCTGAAACTGGGCATCACTCCTGCATGGAAACTCTACCTACCCGAACGCTAACCGCTAAAGCTAACCGCTAACTCTGCAGCTTCCTGTCAAATCAGAAACCCACAACTCGAAAGAGGAATGCTTCGGTACTTTACATACCTCCTCTTAAAACTTAGTGTGCGCACACACACACACACACACACACACACACACACACACACACAGACTATGTTTCACAATACACTATTAATAACCCACTCTCGCTTCCATTTCAACTCACAGAAAACAGAAACACAACCAGAGAATTGGCTTGGTGTCTGAAGCAGCTAGTGCCATCTCCAAAAACCATGCAACAGCACCACACACACACACACACACACACACACACACACACACACACACACACACACACACACACACACACACACACACACACACACACACACACACACACACACACACACACACACACACACACACACACACAAGCTTGAACAAGAACAGGAAGCAAGGAAATGTCAAAAGTCATCAGGTTTTATTTGGATTCTAGTTGCATTTTTAACAAATGTAGAACCAGAAACTGGAGATTTATTGACATCGATACTTCTCTCGTTCCTGCTTTTTCTACCGAAATCTGATACCAGGTGGTCCTCTGTGACGCAGTTGTAAGTAGTGCAAGTAATTTCACATTCACAGACAGAAACAGAGCAATTCTCTTCAGCGAGCACTGAGTTCTCAGACAAACCAACGTTTTCAATCGCCAATGCCTTCAAGTGCAGCACCTCAATACTGGAGTTAAATGACTAATCCCCTGCTTAAATACAAAATCCTACTAGAACATATCATGGTTTTGTTATTTCCCTGTAGACTGTAAAAAATGTTGTTTGTTTGTTTGTTGGAGAGGGTTGTTTTCACCTTTTAAACCTTTTGTTTGGCTGCAAATAACCAGGTAAATCCTGTATATACTGAAGTTGGGGTAGTGAGGAGTCGCTATCTTTTTTTCCTCTGCTTTGGGCTAGGTCGGGTAGCGCAATGCATTTTTATTTCTTCCTTTTGGATCAGGTAAGTTAGAGGTTAAACTCAAAAACATTGTGTTTGTATTTTGCTCCTAAAGTCAATCGCCTGATAAATTCATTGTTATTATATTTTCCTAAAGTACCAAAAGTTCTCACATCTTAAAGTACTAGTGGTGCAACGGACCGCAAAACTCACAGTTCGGATCACATTATGTTTTTTAAGTCTTGGTTCGGTAAACTTTTACTGATTAGTAAAAAAGGGGAGGAGACGAATACAAGTTGCTTTGCATTTATTCAAAAAAAAAGTTACAGCAAGGAAATGCTCCCATACATGCAATTTGAATGATGCTGGATTCTTTGCAAGTTCTTCTGCTCTTCCGCTAGCCATTGTTTTCGACTGATTAACACGTCCCGTTCACGTGAACGCATGACTGCTCTGTGTAGTTACGAAATTACTTAAAAATCGCCAGAAAATAAAAAGGTCTTTCATTTGTTAAAAAATTAAGATTAATCCACAAGTAAAAAACAATCATCAATTAATCCATGGTTCACGTGCATGCCGAAACGTGACTACAGGTATGAGAACTACGAATAGCATGATAATGATTTACGACTTAATGAGGTACCCCTCCAAAGAAAATGCACCCTACCTTTGACTGCACTGTGGTACGCCTTCACATCCTTGAACAACCTGTAACTGTCCACCTGCAGGAAAAAAACAAAGTTTCAGCATTCACTACACAAGCACCAGGACACCAGACTTCTCCTGCCTGATGTGATTCTTCAACAAACTGTTACCACACTGTTCTATCAGACATCTTTGGATGTGCTAGCATGAAATTTTGCCTTCACTTGAACTAGGAGACCCAAAACGTGTTCCAGCATGACAATGCCCCTGTGCACAAAGCCACCTCCATGAAGATCTGCTTTCCATGAGTAGGAAGATGTAAAAGATCTCCTGCTACAAATCTACTGATCATTAATGAATGTGAACGCTGACTGCACCCCAGGCCTCCTCACTTACTCACGTACATCAGTACCGGAATTTACTAACACTCTTGTGGCTGAATGAATCTCCACAAATCTTCTAAACAAATCTAGTGAAACATCTTCCCAGAAGTGTGTATCTTATTATAACAGCTAATGGGGAACTAATCTTCCACTCCAGCCCATGTAAAGCATATCTTAATGGAGAATATCTTTAAAATACATTTCTATTTACTACATGGGAAACAACAAAGCTAATGCTAACACTGCTGAAGTAGGTGTTCATGCTAGTAGCTAGCAATTCAAAACCATGTAAGTTAGCTAGCATTATAACTCATATGTATTAGACACAATGCACAAGTTTGCTAGTATGCTAGCTAGCAACGCTCAAGATAATGTTATAATTCTGTGTAATATAATTCCGTCTAGCTAACATTAGGCTAAATATCATACAGTTCAAGTTGAAAAAGATTGTTAGCCAGCGCTAATTTTAGGCTAAATATTCTTGACAGTTACTGAGGTAAGTGCGTCACCACAGATCCCTTTGATTTAAGATTGTTTATAATATATGGTGTAATAGAAAAGATGGTTATGAAATTTTCAAGAAATATTAGCAACTTTTTGAGGTTTAAACATGATAAAACATGATGTAAGACTCCAGTGAAGCCTCTATATATCTCTAGATATCTTGTTCCTTTTTCTTTTGTGTATTAGTGTATAAATATTATTTAGTCTGAGGGGACTTGGCTAGCCCCCTCGTTTTTCCACTCAGATGTCACCTTTCAGTTTTCTTTCATCAAGATGTTGCACAAGTTACAGGAATTTCCCTCCAAAAAACTTGACTAATTCATTGCTCTAAACTTGACAAAATCAGAAGTAGAAAAGCTCTTCAGTGAAACTCAAAAATCATCTGAAGTACATTTAAACACACTCAAGACAAAATAAAAAGAAAAAAACTAATCTGACAAAGTTCATGACCAACCCTGCATGAATGACTGGTTCTTCATGTAATCGGTCATAATGGCAGTATTTATTACGCCAAACATTTTAAACAAACCTAATATTCAACCCTTTTGGAATAAAGATACATTAGCAACCACAACAAAATGAAATTAGCTAGCAATATTCCACTAGCTAATTTACTCAGTTACATTGACTTGCCTTCTAATGGCCACAGTTTGGGAAAAAAAAGGTTTTTATCAAAGATTGAATATTAAACTTTACACAAGTAAATGTTTCAGGGTCAACCATGATACAGTGCCCTGGAGCACAGAGAAATAAGGGCCTTGACCAAGGGCCCCAAGAGTTTTAGCTTGGCGATACTAGGGCTTGAACCCCCGACCTTCTGGTCAGTAACTTAGAACCATAACTACTGAGATTCCACTTCCTGATCACTGTTGTTACTATTCTTCTGTTAATTGAGGAGGAGTAGGAGTTGGTATTCAAACGTTTAGAGATTCGTCTGTTTAAAGAGAAAGTGCTTCATTAATCTATGTTTTGCACACCATCACCTTCAAAATACTCCTTTTTCTGCAATGGGTCTTGAAAGTCTTCTTGTCATGCACCTTCTGCGATTCATGCCGGATCTCCGCAACGGTGTCAAAACGGTGACCTTTTAGCTTGGTCTTCATCTTTGAGAAGAGGCAAGGTCAAACCGCAGGAGGCAAATCTGGAGAGTAGGGTGGGTGCAGAGCCTGGTCTCATGATACCAGTTTTCATCTTGTGCCAAACTGGCATCCTGAGACCTTTCATCTCCAGCAGAATGGCTGAAAGCCTGACTGGAAAAGGAGCGGTCAGTTGATAGAGACTGTTCTGTTCAAGCTGTGTCCGTGGAGTTCTGATGATGCTTTCATGCAGAAATAATAGGAACACGAACACTTTCAATTAAATGTTCAGACGTCCACTTACTGTCCTCTGTGAAAACCTCGGTCAAGACAGCGAAGAATGGTTACTCACCATCACTGCGAATTTCTCAAACACACAATGAACTCAATCTGAAGAAAATTGAGCAAACAGCTTTAGATTTTCCCTTGAAGTTCTTCAGAGAGAGAGAAGGGAGTATTATTTTATTTTACGAGCAGCATGTACACCTATAACCAAAGTAACCACTTGCTGTTAAAAGCTACGTGAGCTGGGATCTTAGCAAGCCATCTGATCTGTTCAACTCGTCTAAAATTATAATGTGCTGGAAGCAGTTGCTGCTCTGGAGTACCTTTACATTCCAATCATTTCAGTTTTTCATTTAATCTTTCAGTTTAGCACCTGAACGTTTCATCTTAGCGTCCAATCTTCCAATTTTACAGTACAATGTTCTCAGTTTTTAAACCAATCCTTTCAGTTATAAAACCAATCCTCTCAGTTTAGGGTCCGATCCTCTAAAATGAGGGTCCGATCCTATAAGATTAGGGTAAGATCTTCTCAGTTATCAGATGATGATATCACAGTCTTTCCTACATCAAATCTAAACAACACAGAAGATAGTGTGTGTGTGTCTGTGAGGGGACAGGATGTGACTGTCCAACCCATGCTAACATGCTGGGATGTTAATGTGCTTTGTGGAACCAGTTTCCAACTTCTCGGGTTACAGTCCGATCCTCTCAGTTAAGGGTCCGATCTTCTCAGTTTAGGGACCCATTCTCTCAGTTTAGGGTCCCATTCTATCAGTTAAGGGACCCATCCTCTAAAATCAGGGACCCATCCTCTAAAATTAGGGTCCGATCCTCTCAGTTTAGGGTCCGATCTTCCTGGGTTAGGGTCTGATCTTCTCAGTTTAGCATCAGAATCTTTAATTTCAGCGTCCAATCTTCTCAATTTGGGAATTGCTTTAGTGAAAGTCGAAAGAAATGGTGCCCTGTTTTCTTGATCATCACTTGGAAATTTTACAATTTGAACTTTACTGAAGTACATTTTTTAGGGTCAGCCATGCAGCACCCATGGAGCACAAAGGCATAAGGGCCTTGCTCAAGGGCCCCAAGATAAGCAGCCAGGCAATACTTGGGCTTGAACCCCAACCTTCCCTGTTTACTGATAACTATTCTTTTGTTGATTGAGGAGGAGTTAGGAGTTAAGATGATCAGCAGTGTACGAGGTTGTAACTAAATGTTTGGAGACTCGCTCTGTTTACAATAAAGTATTTTATTTATCTACAATTCGACAGCATCACCTTCAAAATAGTCCCCTTTACACAGCAATACAGTGCCCCCAACGTTCTTCTGGAACGTGTCCTGGAAGTCTTCTTGTTCGAAGCGCGCCTTCTGCGGTTCGTGTCGGATCTCAAACCTGTGAGCTTTAAAATGCATCTTCATCTGCAGGAAGATTGGCGAATTTATAGTCCAAACATTTTAACTCCGATCTTCTCGGTTTAGAGTCTGATCTTAGTTTAGTATTCATACTCTTCTCAATTTATTGTCTGATCTTTTAATGTAGAGTCTGATCTCAGTGTAGAGTCTGATCTTCTCAGTTTAGCTTTCAAACCTTACAATTTAGCGTCCGAACTTTTCAGTTCAACATCTGATCTTCTCAGTTTAGCATCCAATCCTTACAGTTTTGTGTCTGTTTTTTTTTATTTAGCAACTGATCCTTCCAGTTAAGCATCCAATATTTTCAATTTAGTATCTGATCGATTTAGTTTAATGTACTATAGACTTGGACATGGGGAGAGATCAAGTACAAAAGTCCACTCCCCGTCTTCTTTGAGGAACCTCCAAACCCTTGATGAGCTGAACTTAATGCCAGGGGGGAGTGATGGAACCTTGTTTCAATAATAAAACCTCGATTTAAAGCTGCTGCTGCTGCTGATGATATCATAGTCTTTTCTACATCAAATCTAAACAACACAGAAGATAGTGTGTGTGAGGGGACAGGGTGTGACTACCCAACCCGTGCTAACATGCTGAGATGTTAATGTGCTTTGTGGAACCAGTTTGCATGCGTCACCTTCTGCTTGTTTTCCCAGTGATTGCATAATTCCCTAGAAGTTCTGAGGTTTACCGTGAGGTATGTAAGAAGGCACACTTGCATCACCTGTTTGCGCTGCTCCAATCATATCACGAGCTCAGAACATAAACTCTTATGTTTAAGTAGAGACATTCAGACTGCTGTGGTCTGGGTGGAGTTTCCTGCCTTACGACACGTTTGAAAAACATGACATTTAGCTGCGCGGGATAAAACACGTATTCCTGAGCTCACGTGACGTCAAATGGACTTAGAGAGAGCTCAGACTCTTCACCCCACCTCATTAAGCAACAATCAGCTGCTGGTCCAGCATGACCATGCTCCTGTGCACAATTCCAGCTCCATGAAAATCTGCTTTCCATGGGTGGGGATGGAAGATCTCCTGATAATGAGCTCCAACCTTATTGCCTCCTCACCTCACCTACATCAGTATCCGACTTTACTACCAACCTTACAGAGTAATGAATCTCCACAAATCTCTACATCTAGTGGAACATCTTAAATTCTGGATTCTGATGGGCCAGAAGGCGTTGGTTCACTTTCTGCACTTAAGTCACTGTTCTATCATTTCTACAGCAACAGTTTGTTTATGAATAAACAAGTCACATAACGTCGTCCATACGGTAAAGATTTCTATAAAGAGCCTTATGTTATAGCATTAATGGAAGGAGTCTCCGGTTTCAGAGATAAAGCTGCTGTGACGCATCTTCAGGACAGAGTTTTATTCTTTTGCGTTTCCATCTTGTAAACGCAACCTGGACCTCATAGCATTCAAACACAAACACACACATCTCACCTGTTGTTTGTTCAGACTGGCTGCACACTGCTCAAACTGCTCGTCTTTCGTCTCCATCGCTTTCCCAAGCTTCTGAAGAACCTGCATTTCAGACAGGAACAGGAGGAAAACGGCCATGAAAACACAATTACTGCTGCTCAGAGAACATCAAGGCAGGAGACCTTTAAATATTCCAGTGGAGGAATAACAATTAAAAGAGTTGTGCATCCCACAACAATCCCCTGTAAAATGTAAAAAGTTCAGCATCACATGATGCTCAATCATCAAGAGCTTCTCCAAAAGCTGCTCATAGTGATGGAGAAGCTCTGAGCACATTTCATATGGAAAGTTTCAGTCATATTATATCACTGACACGGTTTCACTGGGGATGTTTAATCTGTCCTTAACCAATCAGCAGGGCTTCTCTAAGCAGCGAGGTTACAGACTGATCTAAGCTTTATTAGAGTAGTGAGGTCAAAGTCTGATCTCAAATGTATTAGAGTAGTGGGGTCACAGTCTGATCTATGATGTAGTAGAGTAGTGAGGTGACAGTCTGATCTCAAATGTATTAGAGTAGTGGGGTCACAGTCTGATCTAAGCTTTATTAGAGTAGTGAGGTCAAAGTCTGATCTAAGATGTATTAGAGTAGTGGGGTCACAGTCTTATCTAAGCTGTATTGGAGTAGTGAGGTCACAGTTTGTTTCAAGCTGTATTGGAGTAGTGAGGTCAATCTCTGATCTCAAATGTATTAGAGTAGTGAGGTCACAGTCTGGTCTAAGCTTTATTACAGTAGTGATGTCACAGTTGATCTGAGCTGTATTAGAGTAGTGGGGTCACAGTCTGATCTAAGCTGTATTGGAGTAGTGGGGTCACAGTCTGATCTAAACTGTATTGGAGTAGTGAGGTCACAGTCTGATCTAAGCTGTATTGGAGTAGTGGGGTCACAGTCTGATCTAAGCTGTATTGGAGTAGTGGGGTCACAGTCTGATCTAAGCTGTATTGGAGTAGTGGGGTCACAGTCTGATCTAAGATGTATTAGAGTAGTGAGGTGACAGTCTGATCTCAAATGTATTAGAGTAGTGGGGTCAAAGTCTGATCTCAAATGTATTAGAGTAGTGGGGTCACAGTCTGATCTAAGATGTAGTAGAGTAGTGAGGTGACAGTGTGATCTCAAATGTATTAGAGTAGTGGGGTCACAGTCTGATCTAAGCTTTATTAGAGTAGTGAGGTCAAAGTCTGATCTAAGATGTATTAGAGTAGTGGGGTCACAGTCTGATCTAAACTGTATTGGAGTAGTGAGGTCAAAGTCTGATCTCAAATGTATTAGAGTAGTTAGGTCACAGTCTGGTCTAAGCTTTATTACAGTAGTGATGTCACAGTTGATCTGAGCTGTATTAGAGTAGTGGGGTCACAGTCTGATCTAAGATGTATTAGAGTAGTGGGGTCAAAGTCTGATCTAAACTGTATTGGAGAACTGAGGTGACAGTCTGATCTCAAATGTATTAGAGTAGTGGGGTCAAAGTCTGATCTAAACTGTATTAGAGTAGTGAGGTGACAGTCTGATCTCAAATGTATTAGAGTAGTGAGGTCACAGTCTGATCTAAGCTGTATTGGAGTAGTGGGGTCACAGTCTGATCTAAGCTGTATTGGAGTAGTGGGGTCACAGTCTGATCTAAGCTGTATTGGAGTAGTGGGGTCACAGTCTGATCTAAGCTGTATTAGAGTAGTGAGGTCACAGTCTGATCTAAGCTGTATTGGAGTAGTGGGGTCACAGTCTGATCTAAGCTGTATTGGAGTAGTGGGGTCACAGACTGGTCTAAGCTGTATTGAAGTAGTGGGGTCACAGTCTGGTCTAAGCTGTATTGGAGTAGTGAGGTCACAGTCTGATCTAAGCTGTATTGGAGTAGTGAGGTCACAGTCTGATCTAAGCTGTATTGGAGTAGTGAGGTCACAGTCTGATCTAAGCTGTATTGGAGTAGTGAGGTCACAGTCTGATCTAAGCTGTATTGGAGTAGTGAGGTCACAGTCTGATCTAAGCTGTATTGGAGTAGTGAGGTCACAGTCTGATCTAAGCTGTATTGGAGTAGTGAGGTCACAATGGCATCTTGTCCCTCTGTTGTTGTTTATTTACTGCAGTGATGGTGATAAAGAACCGTAGGGGTACAGACCATTCACAACTACACAGCAAGCTAAGCCTTCTACACTGAACGGAGAGAGAGGAAGTGAGCAAAGGCAGGAAGCAACAGGCAAACACACACACACACACACACACACACACACACACACACACACACACACACACACACACACACACACACACCAATGACTCATGAAGCTAAGCTTTGCCAATACACATACACGTCTTATCTTTTTTTTACGATTTAGAAACACAAAATAAATCTCTTTCCTGAACCGCCTTCACTGAAACCACAAGGCAGTAAAACTTTGTCTGTTCCTCAACAAGATCTACTTCTAAACTTCTAATGAGAGAACACTTCAGATTTCAAAAGATCAATACAGTCCTGCAGGTCCTTCACACCACCATCACAAATCAATACACCACCATCACAGATCAATACACCACCATCAGAGATCAATACAGGTCCAATCCATCACACAACAATCAGAAACTAATACACTTCTGCAGGTCCATGATTCCACCATCAGAAACCAATACACTCTTGCAGGACTTGTGCAGGTCCAATACAGCACCATCAGAGACGGATACTGGTCCATTAAAGTACTATCAGAAACTAATACACTTCTGCAGGTGCATGATTCCACCATCAGAGACCAGTACAGGTCCATTACACCACCATCAGAGAACAAGTCCATTTTAAAATCTCTCTCACACACACACACACACACACGAAGACACCACCCTGAAAAGTGTACTTTACTGTGTGTGTGTGTTGAGGAGGTTTACCTTCTCCTGCGCTCTGTTCATGGACTTCTGGAACTTCTTGGCCAGAAATCCTGCTCCAGCTCCGATATTCCCGCTGATGTTGGAGCTCATTTTACTCTCAGCCATGTTCACTTCCTTACTGTTTAACTCAAACACACACACTCTCTCTCTCACTCACACTCACACACTTATTTACTCACACACTCCTTCCCTTTTTATATGCGCGTGGCAGTGTGACTTCCTCTAGCAGTGTGAAGGGCGGAGTGTTTGAGCGCAGTGTTTTTTCACAGGCGCTCTTTCAGTGTTTCACCGTTTTAACTACATACGTCAGAACGCGCGCGCCTGTGTGTGTGTGTGTGTGTGTGTGTGTGTGTGTGTAAAGGAGTTGCAGCGTTCCGACGAAACTAAAATCTGAGAGAGAGAGAGAGAGAGAGAGAGAGAGAGAGAGAGAGAGAGAGAGAGAGAGAGAGAATGTTGCCAGGGAGAGTCAGTTACAAGAAAGAGGAAGACAAACAGTAGACAGACAATAAAAGTATTCTTCTTCTTCTTCTTCTTCTTTCAGCTGCTCCCGTTAGGAGTCTCCACAGCGGATCATCTGTCTCCATACCCCCCTGTCCTCTACATCTGCCTCTGTCACACCAACTACCTGCATGTCTTCCCTCACCACATCCATAAACCTCCTCCTTGATCTTCCTCTTTTCCTCCTTCCTGGTGGCTCCATCCTCAGCATTCTCCTACTGATATACCCCATGTCCCTCCTCTGCACATGTCCAAACCTTCTCAATCACACCTCCCTCACCTTGTCTCCAAAACGTCCTACATGCACTGTTCCTCTAATAAACTCATTTCTAATCCTGTCCCAACTAACATCTCAACATCTTCAGCTCTGCTACCTGCAGCTCCACCTCCTGTCTTTTAGTAACTTCTCGACCTTCTCCACCTCTTCTCCCTGCAACCGCACCCCTCCACTGCCCTCCCTTTAATTCACACACATGTACTCTGTCTTACTCCTACTGACTTTTATTCCCCTTCTATCCCGTGTGTACCTCCACCCCTCCAGGCTCTTCTCAACCTGCTCCCTACTCTCACCACAAATCATAATATCATCCACAAACATCATAGTCCATGGAGACCTCGTTTTTCAACCTGTCCATCACCACTGCAAACAGGAAAGGGCTCAGAGCCAATCCTTGATGCAGTCCAACATCCATCTTGAACCAGTCGTTCCTACTGCACACTTCACTGCTGTCACACTGTCCTCATACATGTCCTGCACCACCCTCACCTACTTCTCTGGCACACCAGACTTCCTCATACAATACCACAACTCCTCTCTCCACCCTGTCATATGCTTTCTCTAAATCCACAAACACACAATGCAACTCCTTCTGACCTTCTCTATACTTCTCCATCAACAATAATGCGTCTGTGGTGCTCTTCCTCGACATGAAACCATACTGTTGCTCACAGATGGTCACCTCTTCTCTCAGCCTGGCTTCCACTACTCTTTCCCAGAACTTCATGGTGTGACTGATCAACTTAATTCCCCTGTAGTTACTGCAAGACTGCACATCTCCCTTATGTTTAAAGATCGGTACCAGCACACTCCTTCTCCATTCCTCAGGCATCTTCTCACCTTCCAGAATCCTGTTAAACAATCTGGTTAAAAACTCCACTGCATAAATAAAATGTATAATTATAATAAAGTTGAATTTAAAAAAAGGATAAAAATAAACAGGGTTTATTCTGTACATCCTATTTTTCTATAAAGGACAAAAGATTTAGTGCATTTTACTTTTTAATCACTTTAAGGGCTTTTGTGAAAGAATTAAACTAAATTATAAAATGCAAAAAAAAACAAAACAATGGTTTCACTTTTAATTATTTTGATTTTGTATATACAAGTTTCCCATCAGAAGAATTTTATTAACCAGAAAGTCGTCTTTGTTATTGTTCATTACAAGTCCAAAGAGAATGTCCTTCACAGTGAAAGTTCTTAGATGTTGAAGCTTTGTGTAAATGCAGTTATGGAGATCAGACCATAAAGCGTGTGCAGTAACAGTGTGCAACAGGAGAAAGTTGGAACGTTTGTGTAAAAGTGTAGAAACGATGATCTTTATGTGATGATAAACTGCAGCTTCTCCAACATCACTGCATATCAATGTCCTTCCTCAAAGTAGCTCTGAATTCATTCCAGTTTCTCCCTGATTCTGTTTCCTTCTGTTATTTTATTATATATAAAGTTGCACTAATTAGAATAAAAATAGTTTAAAGTAAACGCAGAACTTTACACATGTACAAGAAACAAAGTTATGATTTGATACTTCCTGTATGTTGATTGACAGGTGTCTCATCCAAAGATCAGTAAGTGTTTCACACACTTTACCTCCCTTTTTAATTTATCTGACTCGTTATTTATTTTTTAAATTTGTTATAAAAAAAAAATAAAAAATAAAAATCCATCTTCATGTCAACTGTGTTTATTAAAATAATAAAAGGGTGCACAAACTTTTGCACCCAGTTGGAGTTAAATTAAAGATTGGATTTGTGATCTTTCGAGGTGTTTCGAGTTCGTGATGACGGAACGACCAGAGAGAGAAAACTTCAGATTTGACATGTTTTTCATTTGGATTATTTGTATAATTAATAACTGAAGTCGCAAACCGCCGCTTTAATCCTTTTATTTTTCTGTTTTAATAAATCAGACAAAAATAATCCTGTTTAATATTATTTATTAGAAGAAAATGTCACAAGCACAAAGAAATAATTCCCTCCGTGTGGACCAGGAAGACGGGGAAAAAAAAAAAATACAATTCTCAAATGAGAGAGAGAGAGAGAGAGAGAGAGAGAGAGAGAGCACCAAATAGTCTGGAACAAATATGTATTAAGTCTCTCTCTGTCTCTCTCTGTCTCTCTCTGTCTCTCTCTGTCTCTCTCTGTCTCTCTCTGTCTCTCTCTGTCTCTCTCTGTCTCTCTCTCAGAGTGATGATTGTCTTGTTTATTGAACATGAGAAGACGACACATGAAACATTAAAATAAATAAATATAACACGCTGATCAGAGACTCTATACACGTTTACACGTCCCGTCCCCCATCTCTCGTCTTTCACTCTGAACCCAGTCTTTATTCCTTTATCTGAATACTGACTAAGAAAAAGGAGAAGATGATGATCACTAGTGCAGTTTCTCACTAAATAAATCTCTCTGAGGCATCAGCGTTTTAAACAGCAGCAAACCAACAACCGGCAGCCATGAACACGCCCCGAACACGCCCCGAACACGCCCCGAACACGCCCCGAACACGCCTTTAAATAAAATATGTATTGAGAAAAAAAATTCTAAATCTTTATAAAAAAAATAATAAAATAACAACATTTGAAGAATGTTTTTTTTTTTAAATCAACGAATAAAAGAAAAAAAAGAAAGAAATAGAAGGATGGCCAGAAAGAAGAAAGAAAGATTATTTTAGGAGTAAAAAGAAAAAAATTGCATAAACAAAAAAGGGAAAATTGGGAAGGATCAGAATGAAGGGAGGAAAGAGGGAAGAAAGAGAAAAAGAAATGAAATGGCAGAAAAGTAATACAAAAAACCGTGAAGTAAAAGAGTGGGAGGGAAAGATGGAGAGGAAAAAAAACAGAAAAAAAAAAAAACTGAGATCAAAGAAGAAAGAAAGAGAAAGAAAGAAGTCCAATGGTTCAAATGAAGAGGAAAATCAGTGAGCAGATAAAAATCATGTTTATATGTAAGAAACACACACACACACACACACACACACACACACACACACACACACACGGGTAATCTCTCGGTCATGTGATTAGTGATGAAGCGAGTCCTGACCGTCAGCAGGGCATTGTGGGAAATGAAGGAAACCGTGAAGAAAAAGAAAATATAAAAAGGTAACCATGGTAATGATGAGCCACCAATTAACACTCAGGAATTCAAGGCACGGAAACTTCAATAATTACTGTAGCAGCTAATCTGTGTGTGTGTGTGTGTGTGTGTGTGTGTGTGTGTGTGTGCAAGCAAGACAAGTGACAGCGAGCCGGGCCGAGTCGTCCCTGCGACGTGCCTCTACGCAGAAATGTAGGATCCTGAAGAAAAGCAGCCTGCAGACAGACAGACAGAGAGACAGAGAGAAATTAGTGCTGTAGTCAGATTAAAGTGAACTCAAAGTGATTACATCATCACTGCAGAGTGAGGTCATCCAGCCACACACACACACACACACACACACACACACACACACACACACACACACACACACACACACACACACACACACACACACACTTAATGCAGTTTACTGCAGTCTCTCATCTACGGATCCATTTATGTCTCTCCATCTGTCTGCTTGTTTCTTTATCCTTCTGTTTTTTCCTCACTCCCATCTCTCTATCTGTCCATCTCTCCTGTCTCCATGTGTCAATTTCTCACACTCTCTCCGTCTAACGGTCTCACTTCATCTGTGTCTTAATTAACCTCACCTCACCCTCTCGCTCGCTCTCTCTCTCTCTCTCTCTCTCTCTCTCTCTCCCTCCCTCCCACCCTGTCCCTCTCACCCTGTCCCACCCACCCTGTCCCTGATCCATTAGATAAAGACAAAACAAACACACACACACACACGCACGCACACTGTCTGGGTATCAGAGTACAAAAAAAAATCCAGAACCCTACACCCCAAAATGAATATGCAAATAGGAAACAACACTCCCCTCCCCCACCCGTTTGCACAAAAAAAATTAATAAATTCTGTTGAAATCTCTTTCAACGTTACCATGACAACCCCAATCGTCTCACTGACAATGTTAGGAAAAGTTAATAGCTAGCTTGATTAGCAGGCAAATCATCGAGTTTGATAACACAGTAATTCTCCCATCATTTGCATATCATGTATGAGTGGATACGAATGAATTATGACATCAAACGGAGCAGACAGAAAAGTAAAAGAACGCTCAAGAGGAACAGGAAAAGCTTTTTTGAAAAGACGTACCTTTGTGTGTGTGCGTGCGAGTGTGTGTGTTTGTGAGAGAGAATGAGCGTTTATCCAGCACAGATGACTCGAGCGATCCTGGCGAGGAGCTCCTGAGCGTCGGGTCGGTCCTGCGGGTTGACGGCGAGCATGTCCTGCAGGAGTTTGCGGAGTGCGGAGGACATGTGCGAGCGACGCCGCTGTGGGATGCTCAGAACCATCCTGGGGTTCTCGAGCAGCGCCTCGCCGACGGGTACGATGTCTGAGCCCTGGCGTACGTACGTCCCGAGCTGCTCGCGCTTCGACTCGCCATCGATAAACGTAATCCTCTCGATCATGGCCCAGATGATGATGCCGAGTGCGAAGATGTCCGCCTTGGCCGTGTAGTGTCCCTCCCACACCTCGGGCGCCATGTAGAAGTCCGAGCCGCATGCCGAAGACAACCAGAACTTGTTCACGTTGACTCCGGGTTTGTGGTGGTCCTCGTGGTCGGAGCGGCCCGCGGGCCCGGGCGCCAGTCCCGCACACACTTTGCTCAAGCCGAAGTCGGCCACTTTGAGTACCGGCGCTCCGGAGCGCTCCGAGATCAGAATGTTGTCCGGTTTCAGGTCCCGGTGCACGATGTTGTTGCGGTGCAGGAAGGCCACGGCGCTGCTCAGCTGCTGCATGAAGCTGGCGTTGGTGTCGGGGTCGGGCTGCCGGGACAGGACGAAGCGGTTCAGATCGCCTCCTTCGCAGAACTCCATCACGAACCACAGGTAGCACGGTTCCTCTGGACTCGACAGCACACGCTCTCCTGGGAACAAACAGCAACGTTCAGCAGGAGGCCACAACAAACATGTTCTTCATATCACTGTACAATATTCCTAGACTGTGTTATATCTGACTGATGTTACAGAAGAACCAGATATTATTTTAAACATCACTTTCAATTCATTCATTCCCAGAAGAACGTCTCATTCATTTCTCACTGGACGCACGTGAGCACAATCTCTGTAGGTCATGTACAGAGACAGAATCGAGTTTACCTTTCGACTCTTCTAGTCCGAGTCATTTGTTCTTTTATCATGCGACTCCCATAGACGCAGTTATTTATTCAGATATGAATTATAGGAACTACAGTCAGTTCGTATCTGTAGACAAGTTCGGAGTTCTGCTTACTGATAAGACCTTTAATTTTATTTCTGAACAAATAAACTAAATCATCATCACTAATATAAACATATATATATATATATGAAGTCTCAAACTGTTGCTCCGCCCACTTAATTACAAAGACCAATCAGAATGGAGAATTCGACAGCGCTGTTGTATTAATCTAGTAAAAGGTTTGTTTTTGTTTATTATTATTATTATTATTATATTATATTAAAGTACTCGCTCCAGCTTCTCGCCCCGAACAGAACCGTGCTGCGTAACGTGGATCTCAGGGGGAATAAAAGATGGCGTTCACGTGTAAAACGTGTGACTGGTGTACATGACAGGTAGGTTTGTAACACGTGCACCTTTGAGCGAGGTCTCCACCAGGCGCAGGTACTGCCTGGAGCGCTTGTTGCCGTGGCTCATCTTCTGCGCCATGCCGTTCCTCTGGAGCACACACTCCTCCAGCTGCACCACGTTCTCGTGCCGCTTCTCCAGGCTGGTCAGGGCCCAGAACTCGGCCAGAGCCAGTTCCACGTTCTCGGGCGCGTCGCAACGCAGCTTCTTGACGGCTACCACGGTGCCGGAGCTCCGCGCCACCGCCTCGTACACCACGCCGTAGCTGCCGCGGCCGACCTCCCGGACCAGGCTGTACCGCGGGGCCGTCACCTTCTGCTCCAGCGGGTTGTCTACTCCTTCTCCTTTATCTTCTCCTTCATCTTCTCCCATGGCCTCCTTCTCGTTATGAGCTCGGATATTCCCTGTGCTCAGTGACCGCAGGACCGGGACCTGCTCCCCGGAGCGCTTACACGCCCTGGTCATCCGCCTTCTCAGTCGCTCCCCAGCCTCCATCACATATCATTCCCCAGCAGACCAGGACCTTCTCTGGATTGCTTCTTCTCCTCTCTTAGTGTTGTCAGATATAAACCAGCGGCCATGTTGTGACCCCGCGCATGCGCGCTGCGTCTGACTACTGTGTGCGCTTCGTATGAATGGAATCCAGACCGTACCATTATTCCACACATAGAGGGGAGGATAACTCGGTGGTGGGGTTCCTCACCACATAAAAGCTGAGTTCACCGGTTTCTCCTCAGGTCATGAACTCCTGATTGATTTTTTTCAGCTCATCTACAAAAACACCACAACTGTTTTTAATGACTAATGATTTAAAACTCATTGCATAATAATCGAACCGTCCGCCTCATTTGCATATTGTAATCTGGAACATGAAGCGATATTTTCTCTCTTTTATATAAAAGATAATCAGAATTAAAATAATACACAATGTAATTTTATTTTCTTACAACGAACTGTTTGTTCACAGCACGACAAACTAATTATCGCAATTTTGTATAAAAAATAAAATGGATACTACTAATATGTTTATCGCAGATCGCACAGTGATTGGTCAATTGGACCAATGGTCATTAATATTTAATATTCAATTAGAAAGAGCGCCACAGTTATTTGCACCTTCGTTATTAGAAAACACAAAATGTGTTTTTTTATTTCTATACAAAAATATATAATATATACAGTGAGGAAAATATAAAGTATTTGAACATCCTGCTATTCTGCAAGTTCTCCCACTTAGAAATCATGAAGGATATTCTGAGAATATAAAATCTGAATTTTAGGGGTCTCCACAGCAGATCCTCCGTCTCCATACCCCCCTGTCCTCTACATTTGCCTCTTTTTAACCAGCTACCTGCATGTCTTCTCTCAACACATCCATAAACCTCCTCCTTCTAAAAGTATGAATGAATTTTTACTCTTCTCCTCTAGAGGGCAGCATTGGGATTAACTCCACCACACAAAAGTCTGATCCCTCCATCCTCTATCCTCTACAACCTCTCCACTAATCTTTTCATCCTCTACCACTGCTCCACTCATCGCTCCATCCTCTATCCTCTACTACTTCTCCACTAAACTTTCCATCCTCTATCCTCTACAACTTCTCCACTAATCTTTTCATCCTCTACCACTGCTCCACTCATCCCTCCATCCTCTATCCTCTACTACTTCTCCACTAAACTTTCCATCCTCTACCACTGCTCCAGTCTTCCCTCCATCCTCTACCACTGCTCCACTCTTCCCTTCATCCTCTACCACTGCTCCACTCTTCCCTCCATCCTCTACCACTGCTCCACTCTTCCCTCCATCCTCTATCCTCTACTACTTCTCCACTAAACTTTCCATCCTCTATCCTCTACAACTTCTCCACTAATCTTTTCATCCTCTACCACTGCTCCACTCATCGCTCCATCCTCTATCCTCTACTACTTCTCCACTAAACTTTCCATCCTCTATCCTCTACAACTTCTCCACTAATCTTTTCATCCTCTACCACTGCTCCACTCATCCCTCCATCCTCTATCCTCTACTACTTCTCCACTAAACTTTCCATCCTCTACCACTGCTCCAGTCTTCCCTCCATCCTCTACCACTGCTCCACTCTTCCCTTCATCCTCTACCACTGCTCCACTCTTCCCTCCATCCTCTACCACTGCTCCACTCTTCCCTCCATCCTCTATCCTCTACTACTTCTCCACTAATCTCTCCATCCTCTACCACTGCTCCACTCATCCCTCTATCCTCTATCCTCTACTACTTCTCCACTAATCTTTCCATCCTCTACCACTGCTCCACTCATCCCTCCATCCTCTATCCTCTACTACTTCTCCACTAAACTGTCCATCCTCTACCACTGCTCCAGTCTTCCCTCCATCCTCTACCACTGCTCCACTCTTCCCTCCATCCTCTATCCTCTACTACTTCTCCACTAATCTCTCCATCCTCTACCACTGCTCCACTCATCCCTCCATCCTCTATCCTGTACTACTTCTCCACTAATCTTTCGATCCTCTACCACTGATCCACTCTTCCCTCCATCCTCGACCACTGCTCCACTCTTCCCTCCATCCTCTATCCTCTACTACTTCTCCACTAATCTCTCCATCCTCTACCACTGCTCCACTCATCCCTCCATCCTCTATCCTCTACTACTTCTCCACTAATCTCTCTATCCTTTACCACTGCTCCACTCATCCCTCCATCCTCTACCACTGCTCCACTCTTCCCTCCATCCTTTATCCTCTACTACTTCTCCACTGATCTCTCCATCCTCTACCACTACTCCACTTTTCCTTCCATCCTCTATCCTCTACTACTTCTCCACTGATCTCTCCATCCTTTATTCTTTACTACTTTTCCACTGATCTCTCCATCCTCTACCACTGCTCCACTCATCCCTCCATCCTCTACCACTGCTCCACTCATCCCTCCATCCTCTATTCTTAACTACTTCTCCAATGATCCCTCCATCAACTTGTGCTTGTTAATATTATGAACAGAATTTCTCTCCACTGCTTCTCTTTCTCTCCCCATCCCGAGGCATCCTGAGGTTGCTCCAGCTCCAGTCACGTCCCACCTCATGAAAATTGTGGATCTTTAAAGAAGTAGATGCCCACAAACATCCTGAACCATCTAGAGACGTACCAGCACCATTTGGATCCCACCTCATGTGGAGTTTGGACACTGGACCTCTTTGAGTGTTTGAAGGCTCTGGCATGGAGAAGCTGGTGTTGGATCTGTGATGATCTCAGATGTTGAGTTATTTTATGAGTTGCTCAGTAGCTCCTGGTTCCATGATCTCACCTGACTGTAAAAGACTGTAGAAAGATCATCACTCATAATCACACACTCCAGTGCTCATGTTAGTTCTCTCTCTCCAGTGTTCTGTAGTGTTTAAAGACTATAATCACACTCTTGATGTCACCCACATGAGGATGAGGTTCTGCTTTTGAGTCTGGTTCCTCTCAAGGTTTCTTCCTCATAACATCTAAGGGAGTTTTTCCTTCACCACAGTATCCATGGTGCTCATCAGGGATAACCACACACCATTCACCTTCACTGTTAAATTCTGTAAAGCTGCTTTGAGAAAATGTCTGTTGTGAAAAGCGCAATAGAAATAAACTTGACTTGACTTGACGACTTCTCCACTGATCCTCTGCACTGCTTTTTACTGATTAACACTTAACCACTCCTTTCTCCAACATTCTATCACCATTTATCCCTCCATCATTTAAGTTTGTATGTGCGTAATACTGATTGAAATATCCAATAACAAGAAGGTTGTGAGGTTGTGTGTGTGTGTGTGTGTGTGTGTGTGTGTGTGTGTGTGTGTGTGTGTGTGTGTGTGTGTGTGTGTGTGTGTACACTGGATTGTCATGTAGAGCTCTTTCATGAAGAGGTCTCCAGGATCCAGGCTTGAAGTGGTTGCCATGGCAACTCAAGCCATTGTCATGTCTGAATTTTGGAGAATACAATGCAAAAAAAAAGAGAGAGAGAGAGAGAGAGAGAGAGAGAGAGAGAGAGAGAGAGGGGACAACATGAAGACCTATGTGCAATGCAAATGTATGCATCAGGAGCCCATTCTTTAAATAAATAAAGAAAAATTCTCTCTCTCTCTCTCTCTCTCTCTCTCTCTCTCTCTCTCTCTCTCTCTCTCTCTCTCTATATATATATATATATATATATATATATATATATATATATATATATATATATATATATATATAAAAGAGCGAGAGATGCAATGTAAAAGAATATATATATAAAAAAATTATTTTATTGAGAAATAAATGCTATAGTCTTTAAACATGTAACAAATAAATAAAAAAGGAAAAGGAAAATAAAAAATGGAATTAAAGCAATTGAGAAAAAATATTAAAAATTTGAAAATATTTAATAGAATAAAACTCTGCTTAGTTAAATGTATACATTTAAATTATAGATTTTAATATATTCATTTAATATTTCTATTTAATTTTCTGCAGCCTTTTACTCATACACCTAATTATAATATCAAAGTTACTGAAGGAACAGGATGTTGGTGAGGACGAGCTGAAACCAGACGTCCTCAGGATGTTGCCCTGGTTGCTGCTGTTCCTATTAAACATCACTCTCCAGACTGATGAACATACGGATAATCAGGAGTTATTAAAGAGCTACACACACACACAGACACACACACACACACACACACACACAAACTCCTACACACACAGTGTGGTGGTTAGAGAGAATTGCTTCATCACGGTTACGCTCCTCCTGCATGTGAAGAGCTGCTGATTGTCTGAGAGTCTCAAGCACCTCAATGTGATGTTCATGTCTGAGTACCAAGATACAGGATTGTGTGTGTGTGTGTGTGTGTGTGTGTGTGTGTGTGTGTGTGTGTGTGTGTGTGTGTGTGTGTGTGTGTGTGTGTGGTACATAAGGATACAACGTCGCTGCTTCACTTCAGGGGAAATAAAAAGGCTATAAAAGCTATAAACTGTATTTATGGATTTATCCCTCCTGACACTAAAGATTTCTTCCTTATGAACTCTCGGGGAGTTTTTCCTTCACCACAGTCACCACTGACTCACTTATTAACTAAACTATACACTCTTTTATACAACTTCATAAATCTTTTAATCTGTGTAATTTTGCTTTAAGACAATGTCCATCGTTCAAATCTCTCTACAACTTCAAAAGTATTGAGTTGAATTGATAGGAAAGAATATTTTACAGTACAGTATATTAAAGTATATGGTAGAATAGAAGAGTATTAGAGAGTACAGTATAGTATATAATTATAAAGTACAGTATAGTATAGTATAGTATAATACAGAACAGTATAGTGTAGTGTAGTATAACACAGTACAGTGTAGTGTAGTATAGTATAGTGTATAGTATAGTATTGTACAGTACAGTTTAGTATAGTGTAGTGTAGTATAACACAGTACAGTATAGTGTTTTACAGTACACTAAAGTATAGTATAGTATTACACAGTACAATATAGTGTAGTGTAGTATAAAATTATACAGTACAGTATAGCATAGAATAAAACAGTATAGTGTAGCATAGTATAGTATAATAGAGTGCAGGTTAGTGTGGTATAGTGTAGTAGAGTATAATACAGTATAGTATTATATGTTACAGTATAGTATAGTGCAGTATAGAATTATACAGTACAGCATAGTATAGTGTAGTAAAGTAAAGTATAGTGTAGTATAGTATTATACAGTATAGTATAAAGTATTATTGTATAGTATAATACAGTAGAGTATAGTGTAGTGCAGAATAGTATTATACAGTACAGTATAGTGTAGTGTAGTATAGTATTGTACAGTATAGTATAGAATAGAATAGTGTGGTATAGTATAGTGCAGTATAGTATTATATGGTACAGTATCGTATAGTATTGTACAGTATAGTGTAGTATTGTATTATACAGTACAGTATAGTGTAATGTAGAATAGTATAGTATTATACAGTACAGAATAGCACAGCACAGTGTAGTATAGTATAATATTATACAGTACAGTATAGTGTGGTGTGGTGTAGTATAGTATAGTATTATACAGTACAGTATAGTGTAGTATGGTATAGTATTATATAGAACAGTACAGTGTAGTATAGTATTATACAGTACAGTATAGTGTAGTGTAGTATAGTATAGTATAATATAATACAGTATAGTATAGTGTAGTGTAGTATAGTATAATATAATACAGTACAGTATAGTATAATATAATACAGTACAGTATAGTGTAGTGTAGTATAGTATAATATAATACAGTACAGTATAGTGTAGTGTAGTGTAGTATAGTATAGTATTATACAGTACAGTATAGTGTAGTGTAGTATAGTATTATACAGTACAGTATAGTGTAGTGTAGTATGATATAGTATTATATAGAACAGTATAGTATAGTATAATATAATACAGTACAGTATAGTATAGTGTAGTATAGTATAATATAATACAGTACAGTATAGTGTAGTGTAGTATAGTATAATATAATACAGTATAGTATAGTGTAGTGTAGTATAGTATAGTATTATACAGTACAGTATAGTGTAGTGTAGTATAGTATAATATAATACAGTACAGTATAGTGTAGTGTAGTATAGTATAATATAATACAGTATAGTATAGTGTAGTGTAGTATAGTATAGTATTATACAGTACAGTATAGTGTAGTGTAGTATAGTATAATATAATACAGTATAGTATAGTGTAGTGTAGTATAGTATAGTATTATACAGTACAGTATAGTGTAGTGTAGTATAGTATAATATAATACAGTATAGTGTAGTGTAGTGTAGTATAGTATAGTATTATACAGTACAGTATAGTGTAGTGTAGTATAGTATAATATAATACAGTACAGTATAGTGTAGTGTAGTATAGTATAATATAATACAGTATAGTATAGTGTAGTGTAGTATAGTATAGTATTATACAGTACAGTATAGTGTAGTGTAGTATAGTATAATATAATACAGTATAGTGTAGTGTAGTGTAGTATAGTATAATATAATACAGTACAGTATAGTGTAGTGTAGTATAGTATAATATAATACAGTACAGTATAGTGTAGTGTAGTATAGTATAATATAATACAGTATAGTATAGTGTAGTGTAGTATAGTATAGTATTATACAGTACAGTATAGTGTAGTGTAGTATAGTATAATATAATACAGTATAGTATAGTGTAGTGTAGTATAGTATAGTATTATACAGTACAATATAGTGTAGTGTAGTATAGTATAATATAATACAGTGTAGTGTAGTGTAGTATAGTATAGTATTATACAGTACAGTATAGTGTAGTGTAGTATAGTATAATATAATACAGTACAGTATAGTGTAGTGTAGTATAGTATAATATAATACAGTATAGTATAGTGTAGTGTAGTATAGTATAGTATTATACAGTACAGTATAGTGTAGTGTAGTATAGTATAATATAATACAGTACAGTATAGTGTAGTGTAGTATAGTATAATATAATACAGTATAGTATAGTGTAGTGTAGTATAGTATAGTATTATACAGTACAGTATAGTGTAGTGTAGTATGATATAGTATTATATAGAACAGTATAGTATAGTATAATATAATACAGTACAGTATAGTATAGTGTAGTATAGTATAATATAATACAGTACAGTATAGTGTAGTGTAGTATAGTATAATATAATACAGTATAGTATAGTGTAGTGTAGTATAGTATAGTATTATACAGTACAGTATAGTGTAGTGTAGTATAGTATAATATAATACAGTACAGTATAGTGTAGTGTAGTATAGTATAATATAATACAGTATAGTGTAGTGTAGTATAGTATAGTATTATACAATACAGTATAGTGTAGTGTAGTATAGTATAATATAATACAGTATAGTATAGTGTAGTGTAGTATAGTATAGTATTATACAGTACAGTATAGTGTAGTGTAGTATAGTATAATATAATACAGTATAGTATAGTGTAGTGTAGTATAGTATAGTATTATACAGTACAGTATAGTGTAGTGTAGTATAGTATAATATAATACAGTATAGTGTAGTGTAGTGTAGTATAGTATAGTATTATACAGTACAGTATAGTGTAGTGTAGTATAGTATAATATAATACAGTACAGTATAGTGTAGTGTAGTATAGTATAATATAATACAGTACAGTATAGTGTAGTGTAGTATAGTATAGTATTATACAGTACAGTATAGTGTAGTGTAGTATAGTATAATATAATACAGTACAGTATAGTGTAGTGTAGTATAGTATAATATAATACAGTATAGTATAGTGTAGTGTAGTATAGTATAGTATTATACAGTACAGTATAGTGTAGTGTAGTATAGTATAGTATTATACAGTACAGTATAGTGTAGTGTAGTATAGTATAATATAATACAGTACAGTATAGTGTAGTGTAGTATAGTATAATATAATACAGTATAGTATAGTGTAGTGTAGTATAGTATAGTATTATACAGTACAGTATAGTGTAGTGTAGTATAGTATAGTATTATACAGTACAGTATAGTGTAGTGTAGTATAGTATAATATAATACAGTACAGTATAGTGTAGTGTAGTATAGTATAATATAATACAGTATAGTATAGTGTAGTGTAGTATAGTATAGTATTATACAGTACAGTATAGTGTAGTGTAGTATGATATAGTATTATATAGAACAGTATAGTATAGTATAATATAATACAGTACAGTATAGTGTAGTGTAGTGTAGTATAGTATAATATAATACAGTACAGTATAGTGTAGTGTAGTATAGTATAATATAATACAGTATAGTATAGTGTAGTGTAGTATAGTATAGTATTATACAGTACAGTATAGTGTAGTGTAGTATAGTATAATATAATACAGTATAGTATAGTGTAGTGTAGTATAGTATAGTATTATACAGTACAGTATAGTGTAGTGTAGTATGATATAGTATTATATAGAACAGTATAGTATAGTATAATATAATACAGTATAGTATAGTGTAGTGTAGTATAGTATAATATAATACAGTATAGTATAGTGTAGTGTAGTAAAGTATAGTATAGTATTATACAGTACAGTATAGTGTAGTGTAGTGTAGTATAGTATAATATAATACATTATAGTATAGTGTAGTGTAGTATGATATAGTATTATATAGAACGGTATAGTATAGTATAATATAATACAGTATAGTATAGTGTAGTGTAGTATAGTATAGTATAGTATAGTATTATACAGTACAGTATAGTGTAGTGTAGTGTAGTGTAGTGTAGTATAGTATTATACAGTACAGTATAGTGTAGTGTAGTATGATATAGTATTATATAGAACAGTATAGTATAGTATAATATAATACAGTATAGTGTAGTGTAGTATAGTATAATATAATACAGTATAGTATAGTGTAGTATAGTATAGTATTATACAGTACAGTATAGTGTAGTGTAGTATGATATAGTATTATATAGAACAGTGTAGTATAGTATAATATAATACAGTACAGTATAGTGTAGTGTAGTATAGTATAATATAATACAGTATAGTTTAGTGTAGTGTAGTATAGTATAATATAATACAGTATAGTATAGTGTAGTGTAGTATAGTATAGTATAATATAATACAGTATAGTATAGTGTAGTGTAGTATAGTATAATATAATACAGTATAGTTTAGTGTAGTGTAGTATAGTATAATATAATACAGTATAGTTTAGTGTAGTGTAGTATAGTATAATATAATACAGTACAGTATAGTGTAGTGTAGTATAGTATAATATAATACAGTATAGTTTAGTGTAGTATAGTATAATATAATACAGTATAGTATAGTGTAGTGTAGTATAGTATAATATAATACAGTATAGTTTAGTGTAGTGTAGTATAGTATAATATAATACAGTACAGTATAGTGTAGTGTAGTATAGTATAATATAATACAGTATAGTGTAGTGTAGTATAGTATAATATAATACAGTATAGTTTAGTGTAGTGTAGTATAGTATAATATAATACAGTATAGTATAGTGTAGTGTAGTATAGTATAATATAATACAGTACAGTATAGTGTAGTGTAGTATAGTATAATATAATACAGTATAGTATAGTGTAGTGTAGTATAGTATAATATAATACAGTACAGTTTAGTGTAGTGTAGTATAGTATAATATAATACAGTATAGTTTAGTGTAGTGTAGTATAGTATAATATAATACAGTACAGTATAGTGTAGTGTAGTATAGTATAATATAATACAGTATAGTATAGTGTAGTGTAGTATAGTATAATATAATACAGTACAGTATAGTGTAGTGTAGTATAGTATAATATAATACAGTATAGTTTAGTGTAGTGTAGTATAGTATAATATAATACGGTACAGTATAGTGTAGTGTAGTATAGTATAATATAATACGGTATAGTATAGTGTAGTGTAGTATAGTATAATATAATACGGTACAGTATAGTGTAGTGTAGTATAGTATAATATAATACGGTATAGTTTAGTGTAGTGTAGTATAGTATAATATAATACGGTACAGTATAGTGTAGTGTAGTATAGTATAATATAATACGGTATAGTATAGTGTAGTGTAGTATAGTATAATATAATACGGTACAGTATAGTGTAGTGTAGTATAGTATAATATAATACGGTATAGTTTAGTGTAGTGTAGTATAGTATAATATAATACAGTATAGTTTAGTGTAGTGTAGTGTAGTATAGTATAATATAATACAGTACAGTATAGTGTAGTGTAGTATAGTATAGTATAATATAATACAGTACAGTATAGTGTAGTGTAGTATAGTATAATATAATACAGTATAGTATAGTGTAGTGTAGTATAGTATAATATAATACAGTACAGTATAGTGTAGTGTAGTATAGTATAATATAATACAGTACAGTATAGTGTAGTGTAGTATAGTATAATATAATACGGTATAGTATAGTGTAGTGTAGTATAGTATAATATAATACGGTACAGTATAGTGTAGTGTAGTATAGTATAATATAATACGGTATAGTTTAGTGTAGTGTAGTATAGTATAATATAATACGGTACAGTATAGTGTAGTGTAGTATAGTATAGTATTATACAGTATAGTTTAGTGTAGTGTAGTATAGTATAATATAATACGGTACAGTATAGTGTAGTGTAGTATAGTATAATATAATACGGTATAGTTTAGTGTAGTGTAGTATAGTATAATATAATACGGTACAGTATAGTGTAGTGTAGTATAGTATAGTATTATACAGTATAGTTTAGTGTAGTGTAGTATAGTATAATATAATACAGTACAGTATAGTGTAGTGTAGTATAGTATAATATAATACAGTACAGTATAGTGTAGTGTAGTATAGTATAATATAATACAGTATAGTATAGTGTAGTGTAGTATAGTATAATATAATACAGTACAGTATAGTGTAGTGTAGTATAGTATAATATAATACAGTATAGTTTAGTGTAGTGTAGTATAGTATAATATAATACAGTACAGTATAGTGTAGTGTAGTATAGTATAATATAATACAGTACAGTATAGTGTAGTGTAGTATAGTATAATATAATACAGTATAGTATAGTGTAGTGTAGTATAGTATAATATAATACAGTATAGTTTAGTGTAGTGTAGTATAGTATAATATAATACAGTATAGTTTAGTGTAGTGTAGTATAGTATAATATAATACAGTATAGTATAGTGTAGTGTAGTATAGTATAGTATTATACAGTACATTATACAGTAAGTGCTTTGTGCACTTCTTCCAGCACTGAGAGTATAGAGTGTGTAGAGGCTTTAGCTCTTACAGTCCTTGCATCCTGTGATTATCTGAAGTACAGCCACCAGAGTTTTCTCAGACAGCATTTCTGGTGAAGCAGCACTTTTGTGGTGATTAAAGCTTCACTGGAATAAACATGTCACGGTTGGTGGTGTGACCTGCCTGGAATCAGAATTACTCTCCGCCTCCGCCCGTGGAGAGTCTGGAGAAATCCTCCAGGCAATCTGCAGAGCTGCTTGGCTAATCTGGGATTAGCTTTAAGCACCTCTAATGCTTCTTCATGGACCTACATTACGCATGTGCACCTGCTGCACAGAGCTGGAGTAACCATCAAAGAGGAACCATGACAGGGTTTCTCCATTTCTCCATTCGCTTTAAGGCACGTTATCATTTCCATAGCAACGGCTCATTCACAGCTATTTCTATGGAAGGAGTCTCCAGTGCGAGCATTGTGCAACAGTCAGAGGTGTAACTTCTACAACATTTATTTTAATATATTCACTGATTATTTTGCTACAACAGCACAACACACAGATGTTTATTAGCCTATCGAAAGAGGTTCGTCTCTTTCTGTTTAGCCTGACGTTTAGCCGGAGTGTTATTCAGATTCCTCCTTTAATTCTCTCTAACCTCAGCCATCTGTCTCTGTAGGAGCTCCAGGATTCTGAAACTAGGATGAATATGAAATATCTTGAGATTTTGTCATAAAAATGTGGATTTTATGAGAATGTTCAGAATCTCTACTGTGAGCATGATGGTCATGGTAGCAGCACACTCAGTTTCTACTTCGGACTCTTTGGGTTTTCTTTCCCTCTGATCCGCTCTTAATCCAACTTTTCAATACGTTTTTAGAACTTCATCCCAAACTTGTGTAGGTATATTTTCTAAAAAACATCTGGCTTCCTTCAGGAGCAGGCGACAGGTGTGTTTATATCTGTAGAGATCTTGTGTTGGAATTGTGTGTTTTTTTTTTTTAAAACACTTCCCATAAAATGTCTTGATGTTTCACTCCATGTGCATGCTCTGGGTTACTTTACTGTTAGGAAATGTGGGAAATTTCACGTGGGAGGTTGTTGAGTTCTGAGCGTGTGCAGTGAGGAGCAAATAGAACCGCTAAGGAGATTAACATCAAACTTCTGTTTACTGCAGGTGTAGATAAGAATAGAAACCATCCACATGATGATTATGTAGTTCTTCGTGTATAATTTCATGAAAGTCAATACATGTTATGTATAAACAATATAATTCAGCAAAAATCCAATTTACCACCAGTTATGAGTGCATAACTCATGCATATTAATGAGACAGCTCTATTGACCACGCCCCTTCAAGGCGTACAAGGCGCCCCACTGGCCCCGCCCCTTCATAAATTATCGCTTGGCTCCACCCTCTTGTCTATCACTGTTGCGCTGTCAGTCAGGAAGAGCTTTGCCTCGGTGATGGATTCGTGTGGAAATAAGAAGATTGGAGTGCAGATAAAGTGTTTACTAACAGGAGAAGAAGCGGATGATGGCCTCAGACCGGAGTTTATTTATCGGTACAGGACTGTGTGAGGTCAAGCAGGAGATCAGCTGGTGTTCATGAGGAAACTTTACCTGCTTCTATTCTGGGAAATAAAAAGTGAGTTCTGAGTTTCAGAATTTATGTGTGTGTGTTTGTGTGCGTGTGTGTGCGTGTGTGTGCGTGTGTGTGTGTAAAAATATTTTTTACTGTAGAATCGATAATTTTTTTGTAATTAGGTACAAATTGGCCATTAGTTCATGTTATATTAATTTTATTATTATTTCATTCGGTTCAATGAAAATTCGACTAAATTACTCCCCAGTCCCCGACCTTTTCCACAGGGAACCTGATTGTGTGTGTGTGTGTGTGTGTGTGTGTGTGTGTGTGTGTGTGTGTGTGTGTGGTGGGG
>NC_139575.1:2134308-2136808 GCF_946808225.1 Silurus aristotelis
TAGAGTTTGTATGAGTGAATAAGTCAGAACGTAACAGTCTGATGTACTGAGTGTGTGTGTGTGTATGTGTGTGTGTGTGTGTGAGTGTGTGTATGTGTGTGTGTGTGTGTGTGTGTGTGCTAAAGTCTGTACTGTATTATAGAGTTTGTATGAGTGAATAAGTCAGAACGTAACAGTCTGATGTACTGAGTGTGTGTGTGTGTGTGTGTGTGTGTGTGTGAGTGTGTGTATGTGTGTGTGTGTGTGTGTGTGTGTGTGTGCTAAAGTCTGTACTGTATTATAGAGTTTGTATGAGTGAATAAGTCAGAACGTAACAGTCTGATGTACTGAGTGTGTGTGTGTGTGTGTATGTGTGTGTGTGTGTGAGTGTGTGTATGTGTGTGTGTGTGTGTGTGTGTGTGTGTGTGTGTGTGTGTGTGTGCTAAAGTCTGTACTGTATTATAGAGTTTGTATGAGTGAATAAGTCAGAACATAACAGTCTGATGTACTAAATGTGTGTGTGTGTGTGTGTGTGTGTGTGAGTGTGTGTGCTAAAGTCTGTACTGTATTATAGAGTTTGAATGAGTGAATAAGTCAGAACGTAACAGTCTGATGTACTGAGTGTGTGTGTGTGTGTGTGTGTGTGTGTGTGTGTGTGTGTGCTGAAGTCTGTACTGTATTATAGAGTTTGTATGAGTGAATAAGTCAGAACGTAACAGTCTGATGTACCGAGTGTGTGTGTGTGTGTGTGTGTGTGTGTGCTGAAGTCTGTACTGTATTATAGAGTTTGTATGAGTGAATAAGTCAGAACGTAACAGTCTGATGTACCGAGTGTGTGTGTGTGTGTGTGTGTGCGAGTGTGTGTGTGTGTGCGCGAGTGTGTGTGTGTGTGTGTGTGTGTGTGTGTGTGAGTGTGTGCGAGTGTGTGTGTGTGTGTGCGAGTGTGTGTGCGAGTGTGTGTGTGTGTGCGAGTGTGTGTGTGTGTGTGTGTGTGTGTGTGTGTGTGTGTGTGTGTGTGCTGAAGTCTGTACTGTATTATAGAGTTTTTATGAGTAAATAAGTCAGAACGTAACAGTCTGATGTACTGAGTGTGTGTGTGTGTGTGTGTGTGTGTGTGTGTGTGTGTGTGTGTGCTGAAGTCTGTACTGTATTATAGAGTTTTTATGAGTAAATAAGTCAGAACGTAACAGTCTGATGTACTGAGTGTGTGTGTGTGTGTGTGTGTGTGTGTGTGTGTGTGTGTGTGTGTGTGTGCTGAAGTCTGTACTGTATTATAGAGTTTGTATGAGTGAATAAGTCAGAACGTAACAGTCTGATGTACTGAGTGTGTGTGTGTGTGTGTGTGTGTGTGTGTGTGTGAGTGTGTGTGTGTGTGTGTGTGTGTGTGTGCGAGTGTGTGTGCTGAAGTCTGTACTGTATTATAGAGTTTTTATGAGTAAATAAGTCAGAACATAACAGTCTGATGTACTGAGTGTGTGTGTGTGTGTGTGTGTGTGTGTGTGTGTGTGTGTGTGTGTGCTGAAGTCTGTACTGTATTATAGAGTTTGTATGAGTGAATAAGTCAGAACATAACAGTCTGATGTACTGAGTGTGTGTGTGTGTGTGTGTGTGTGTGTGTGTGTGTGTGTGTGTGTGTGTGTGTGTGTGCTGAAGTCTGTACTGTATTATAAAGTTTTTATGAGTAAATAAGTCAGAACATAACAGTCTGATGTACTGAGTGTGTGTGTGTGTGTGTGTGTGTGTGTGTGTCTGTGTGTGTGTGTGTGTGTGCTGAAGTCTGTACTGTATTATAGAGTTTGTATGAGTGAATAAGTCAGAACGTAACAGTCTGATGTACTGAGTGTGTGTGTGTGTGTGTGTGTATGTGTGTGTGTGTGTGTTAGTGTGTGTATGTGTGTGTGTGTGTGTGTGTGTGTGTGCTAAAGTCTGTACTGTATTATAGAGTTTGTATGAGTGAATAAGTCAGAACATAACAGTCTGATGTACTGAGTGTGTGTGTGTGTGTGTGTGTGTGTGTGTGTGTGTGTGTGTGTGTGTGTGTGTGTGTGTGTGTGTGAGTGTGTGAGTGTGTGTGCTGAAGTCTGTACTGTATTATAGAGTTTGTATGAGTGAATAAGTCAGAACGTAACAGTCTGATGTACTGAGTGTGTGTGTGTGTGTGTGTGTGTGTGTGTGTGTGTGTGTGTGAGTGTATGTGCTAAAGTCTGTACTGTATTATAGAGTTTTTATGAGTAAATAAGTCAGAACATAACAGTCTGATGTACTGAGTGTGTGTGTGTGTGTGTGTGTGTGTGTGTGTGTGTGTGTGTGTGTGTGTGTGTGTGTGTGTGTGTGTGTGTGTGTGTGTGCTAAAGTCTGTACTGTATTATAGAGTTTGTATGAGTGAATAAGTCAGAACCTAACAGTCTGATGTACTTAGTGTGTGTGTGTGTGTGTGTGTGTGTGTGTGTGTGTGTGTGTGTGTGTGTGTGTGTGTGTGTGTGAGTGTGTGTGTGTGTGTGTGAGTGTATGTGCTAAAGTC
>NC_139575.1:2144308-2176808 GCF_946808225.1 Silurus aristotelis
ACTGAGTGTGTGTGTGTGTGTGTGTGTGTGTGTGTGTGTGTGTGTGTGTGTGTGTGTGTGTGTGTGCTGAAGTCTGCTCTGTATTATAGAGTTTGTATGAGTGAATAAGTCAGAATGCAACAGTCTGATGTACTGTGTGTGTGTGTGTGTGTGTGTGTGTGTGTGTGTGTGTGTGTGTGTGTGTGTGGGCTGAAGTCTGCTCTGTATTATAGAGTTTGTATGAGTGAATAAGTCAGAACGTAACAGTCTGATGTACTGAGCACTAATTCAGTTCATGCACAAGCACGATTACGTGCTGTAAACTGCTTAATGAGATTTGCCCAGTTTACCTGAGGATACGGGCTGCAGGAACGACATACCTGCATGTCGGTTTCACGGCAAAGAACAAACTCTTTTCTGAAACAGAAATCATAGTTTTAAACCTGTCTATAAATTCACAGACTCAGATATTAAAAAATATATAAAATCTTTTATTTCAGACGATCACACAGATCAGACATAACATTAAAACCACCAGCCTGATATTGTATTATTCCTCCATGTTCCACCAAAACAGCTGTGATTCATCAAGGCCTGGACTTTACAAGACCTCCAAAGGTGGTCTGTGGTATTTGGCACCAAGACGTCAACAGAAGATCCATTAAGTCCTGTTAGTCCCAAGGTGGACTCTATGGATTAGAATTGTTTGGGAAATTATTATATGTATATGTAAATTAATACATATGTATTATATGTATGCTCATGTGCCTATTGTAGGAGCTGTGGGTGGTACAGGGTCAGCATGGGCTCTCTGACCACTCCAGCAGTGATGCTCTGTGTTCTGCCTCCTTTCATAACAGGCAACACATTTTTCAGCAGTTTGTGCTACAGGACATCTTCTGTAAGATTAGCCCAAACGGACCATCAGTTTACTGGCTCTCTTTCATTCGGAGCACTGGGATAAACCCCCTCAAGACCTCCTGAGATCTGCTGAGACCCAGACATCAAGATTTTGATCTTTTTAAAGTTGCTGAGATCCATTTTTCTTCCTTCCTTCCATCACATCACATTCAAGAACTGATTGTTCACTCAATGCATAATAAATTCAACCCCTTTACAAGTGACTCTTTAATGACTTCACCTTCCACTGGCTTTAATCTTCTCTCTGATCATTGTACACTATTGTGGACACCTGACCATAAAATTGTGACTTTGTGTTGGAGCTCTATAGCAGGGGATCTTCCATCCCAACCCATGTAAAGCAGATGTTCATGGAGCTGGATTTGTGACTTTGTGTCATGCTGGAACAGGTTTTTGGTCTCCTAGTTCAAGTTAAGGGAAAATTTAATGACATTGCATTCAAAGACGTCCTACGACCACATCTTTATAAAACTCAGTACACTCTTGGTTGTACTACACTATTAGTGTGTGTATGTGTGTATGTGTGTGTGTGTGTGTGTGTGTGTGTGTGTGTGTTTTCTCAGTAAACAGTCACATTGTTCAGGTCTGTTAGCAGTTTATGAGTTGATGATTACAGATGATGATGTTTTCAGGTCTGGTGTATGAGCAGATGATCAGATTATGTTCAGAATAGCAGGATATTGTGATTTGCTGGATTGTTCGAGCTTTTTTCAACTGTTGTCTTCAAAATGGTCACGAGATGAGACAAAGGTGGATGCGAGCGCAGATGTTCATTGAGAGTGTAAATATGGAAAATGCAGACAAAAGATGAAAAAAAAAAAGAAAAGGCAGACAAGGAAATAGAAACTTAACCTGGAGCACGGATGACAGCGACCATGAACAACAAAAGCAAGACCCTGAGAAACACAGAATCCAGAACATAAATAATACCACTCATAAGGTGGAACAAGAAACAGAGGTGTGTGTGTGTGTGTGTGTGTGTGTGTGTGTGTGTGTTAGCAATGGCAAAAGTACACTCAGCCTTCACTCAGTAGATACTTGGTGAAAGTTGAAGTTCTGACTGCACCTTTTCACTCAAGTGAAAGTAAAGAAGTTTGAGCTCTGACGTGTTCTTCAGTAAAAAGTAGTGATTATTACTACCTGTTTTAGTGTCACGCTGGTAACTGAACCTCACATCATATTAATATATTAATATAAAATAATTTCAGATGTTCTCTAATGAATGTACAGTGGGGCACAAAAGTATTTAGTCAGCCACCAATTGTGCAGCTTCTCCCACTTAAAAAAATGAAAGAGGCCTGTAATATTCATCATCGGTACACTTCAACTCTGAGAGACAAAATGAGAACAAAAAAAAAATCTTTTTTAAATAATTTATTTGCAAATTAAGGTGAAAATAAGTATTTGGTCAATAACAAAAGTTGATCTCAATACTTTGTTATATTCCTTTTTTGTCAATGACAGAGATCAAACGTTTTCTGTGAGTCTCCACAAGGTTTTTACACACTGTTGCTGGTAATTTGGCCCATTCCTCCATACAGATCTCTGTGATGCAGTGATGTTCTGGGGCTGTCGCTGGGCAACACGGATTTTCAACTCCCTTTCTATGGGTTTGAGATCTGGAGACTGGCTAGGCCACTCCAGGACCTTGAAATGCTTCTTACGAAGCCACTCCTTCGTTGCCCGGATGGTGTGTTTGGGATCATTGTCATGCTGAAAGACCCAGACACATTTCATCTTCAAAGCCCTTGCTGATAGAAAGAGGTTTTCACTCAAAATCTCACGATATATGGCCCCATTCATTCTTTACTTTACACGGATCAGTCGTCCTGGTCCCTTTGCAAAAAAACAGCCTCAAAGCATGATGTTTCCACCCCCATGCTTCACAGTAGATATGGTGTTCTTTGGATGCAACTCAGCATTCTTTCTCCTCCAAACACGACAAGTTCTATTTTGGTTTCATATGACCATATGGCATTCTTCCAATCCTTTTCTGGATCATCAAAATGCTCTCTAGCAAACATCAGATGTGGCTTAAGCAGGGGGACACGTCTGGCACTGCAGGATTTGAGTCCCTGGCGGCTTAGTGTGTTACTGATGGTAGCCATTGTTACTTTGGTCCCAGCTCTCTGCAGGCCATTCACCAGGTCCCCCCCCCCCATGTGGTTCTGGGATTTTTGCTCACTGTACTTGTGATCCTTTTGACCCCACAGGGTGAGATCTTGCGTGGAGCCCCAGATCGAAATAGATTATCAGTGGTCTTGAATGTCTTCCATTTACTAATAATTGCTCCCACAGTTGATTTCTTCACACCAAGCTGCTTACCTACTGCAGATTCAGTCTTCCCAGCCTGGTGCAGGTCTACAGTTTTGTTTCTGGTGTCCTTTGACAGCTCTTTGGTTTTGGCCATAGTGGAGTTTGGAGTCTGACTGTATGCGGTTGTGGACAGGTGAATTTTATACTGATAACGAGTTCAAACAGGTGCCATTAATACAGGAAACAAGTGGAGGACAGAGGAGCCTCTTAAAGAAGACGTTACAGGTCTGTGAGAGACAGAAATCTTGCTTTTTTGAAGGTGACCAAATACTTTTTTTCCACCATAATTTGCAAATAACTTCTATAAAAATCAGACAATGTGATTTTCTGGATTTCTTTTTCTCATTTTGTCTCTCAGAGTTAAAGTGTACCTATGATGAAAATTACAGGCCTCTCTCATCTTTTTAAGTGGGAGAACCTGCACAATTGGTGGCTGACTAAATACTTTTTTGCCCCACTGTATGCAGGCTAAAGATCCACCATATAAAACATAAGCAGAGAAAAGTTGGTGATGATCAGGAATGTGCCTGTTCTCAGTCATGTTCTCTTTACTGACTCCCTCTGTCTCATCCACGTTAACCCAAGACTTCCTACTGCCTTCTGCCTGCTCATTGTGAGCTTCAGAAACTAGTCTATGTCTGCTGTGTGAGAGGGACAGGTAATGAGAGCATTCAGTAGAGCATGACGTTACAGTAAAAGATGTAGATGTTACAGTGAGAAGTGTTGATGTTACAGTGAGGTGTGTAGACGTTACAGTAAAAGGTGTTGATGTTACATTGAGGTGTGTAGACATTACAGTAAGAGATGTAGATGTTACAGTGAGAGGTGATGTTACAGTTAGAGGTGTAGACATTATAGTGAGCTGTGTAGACGTTACAGTGAGAGGTGTAGATATTATTGTGAGCTGTGTAGACGTTACAGTGAGAGGTGTAGATATTATAGTGAGCTGTGTAGACGTTACAGTGAGAGGTGTAGATATTATAGTGAGCTGTGTAGATGTTACAGTGAGAGGTGTAGATATTATAGTGAGCTGTGTAAACGTTACAGTGAGAGGTGTAGCTATTATAGTGAGCTGTGTAGACGTTACAGTGAGAGGTGATGTAACAGTGAGAGGTGTAGACATTATAGTGAGCTGTGTAGACGTTACAGTGAGTGGTGTAGATATTATAGTGAGCTGTGTAGACGTTACAGCGAGAGGGGTAGATATTATAGTGAGCTGTGTAGACGTTACAGTGAGAGGTGTAGATATTATAGTGAGCTGTGTAGATGTTACAGTGAGAGGTGTAGATATTATAGTGAGCTGTGTAGACGTTACAGTGAGAGGTGTAGATATTATAGTGAGCTGTGTAGACGTTACAGTGAGAGGTGTAGATATTATAGTGAGCTGTGTAGACGTTACAGTGAGAGGTGTAGATATTATAGTGAGCTGTGTAGACGTTACAGTGAGAGGTGATGGTACAGTGAGAGGTGTAGACATTATAGTGAGCTGTGTAGACGTTACAGTGAGAGGTGTAGATATTATAGTGAGCTGTGTAGACGTTACAGTGAGAGGTGTAGATATTATAATGAGCTGTGTAGATGTTACAGTGAGAGGTGTAGATATTATAGTGAGCTGTGTAGACGTTACAGTGAGAGGTGTAGACATTATAATGAGCTGTGTAGATGTTACAGTGAGAGGTGTAGATATTATAGTGAGCTGTGTAGACGTTACAGTGAGAGGTGTAGATATTATAGTGAGCTGTGTAGACGTTACAGTGAGAGGTGTAGATATTATAGTGAGCTGTGTAGACGTTACAGTGAGAGGTGTAGATATTATAGTGAGCTGTGTAGACGTTACAGTGAAAGGTGATGTTACAGTGAGAGGTGTAGACATTATAGTGAGCTGTGTGGACGTTACAGTGAGAGGTGTAGATATTATAGTGAGCTGTGTAGACGTTACAGTGAGAGGTGTAGACATTATAGTGAGCTGTGTAGACGTTACAGTGAGAGGTGTAGACATTATAGTGAGCTGTGTAGACGTTACAGTGAGAGGTGTAGACATTATAGTGAGCTGTGTAGACGTTACAGTGAGAGGTTTAGACATTATAGTGAGCTGTGTAGACGTTACAGTGAGAGGTGTAGACATTATAGTGAGCTGTGTAGACGTTACAGTGAGAGGTGTAGACATTATAGTGAGCTGTGTAGACGTTACAGTGAGAGGTGTAGACATTATAGTGAGCTGTGTAGACGTTACAGTGAGAGGTGTAGACATTATAGTGAGCTGTGTAGACGTTACAGTGAGAGGTGTAGACATTATAGTGAGCTGTGTAGACGTTACAGCGAGAGGTGTAGATATTATAGTGAGCTGTGTAGACGTTACAGTGAGAGGTGTAGATATTATAGTGAGCTGTGTAAACGTTACAGTGAGAGGTGTAGCTATTATAGTGAGCTGTGTAGACGTTACAGTGAGAGGTGATGTAACAGTGAGAGGTGTAGACATTATAGTGAGCTGTGTAGACGTTACAGTGAGTGGTGTAGATATTATAGTGAGCTGTGTAGACGTTACAGCGAGAGGTGTAGATATTATAGTGAGCTGTGTAGACGTTACAGCGAGAGGTGTAGATATTATAGTGAGCTGTGTAGATGTTACAGTGAGAGGTGTAGATATTATAGTGAGCTGTGTAGACGTTACAGTGAGAGGTGTAGATATTATAGTGAGCTGTGTAGACGTTACAGTGAGAGGTGTACATATTATAGTGAGCTGTGTAGACGTTACAGTGAGAGGTGTAGATATTATAGTGAGCTGTGTAGACGTTACAGTGAGAGGTGATGGTACAGTGAGAGGTGTAGACATTATAGTGAGCTGTGTAGACGTTACAGTGAGAGGTGTAGATATTATAGTGAGCTGTGTAGACGTTACAGTGAGAGGTGTAGATATTATAGTGAGCTGTGTAGACGTTACAGTGAGAGGTGTAGATATTATAGTGAGCTGTGTAGACGTTACAGTGAAAGGTGATGTTACAGTGAGAGGTGTAGACATTATAGTGAGCTGTGTGGACGTTACAGTGAGAGGTGTAGATATTATAGTGAGCTGTGTAGACGTTACAGTGAGAGGTGTAGACATTATAGTGAGCTGTGTAGACGTTACAGTGAGAGGTGTAGACATTATAGTGAGCTGTGTAGACGTTACAGTGAGAGGTGTAGACATTATAGTGAGCTGTGTAGACGTTACAGTGAGAGGTTTAGACATTATAGTGAGCTGTGTAGACGTTACAGTGAGAGGTGTAGACATTATAGTGAGCTGTGTAGACGTTACAGTGAGAGGTGTAGACATTATAATGAGCTGTGTAGACGTTACAGTGAGAGGTGTAGACATTATAGTGAGCTGTGTAGACGTTACAGTGAGAGGTGTAGACATTATAGTGAGCTGTGTAGACGTTACAGTGAGAGGTGTAGACATTATAGTGAGCTGTGTAGACGTTACAGTGAGAGGTGTAGACATTATAGTGAGCTGTGTAGACGTTACAGTGAGAGGTGTAGATATTATAGTGAGCTGTGTAAACGTTACAGTGAGAGGTGTAGATATTATAGTGAGCTGTGTAGACGTTACAGTGAGAGGTGTAGATATTATAGTGAGCTGTGTAGACGTTACAGTGAGAGGTGTAGATATTATAGTGAGCTGTGTAGACGTTACAGTGAGAGGTGATGGTACAGTGAGAGGTGTAGACATTATAGTGAGCTGTGTAGATGTTACAGTGAGAGGTGTAGATATTATAGTGAGCTGTGTAGACGTTACAGTGAGAGGTGTAGATATTATAGTGAGCTGTGTAGACGTTACAGTGAGAGGTGTAGATATTATAGTGAGCTGTGTAGACGTTACAGTGAAAGGTGATGTTACAGTGAGAGGTGTAGACATTATAGTGAGCTGTGTGGACGTTACAGTGAGAGGTGTAGATATTATAGTGAGCTGTGTAGACGTTACAGTGAGAGGTGTAGACATTATAGTGAGCTGTGTAGACGTTACAGTGAGAGGTGTAGACATTATAGTGAGCTGTGTAGACGTTACAGTGAGAGGTGTAGACATTATAGTGAGCTGTGTAGATGTTACAGTGAGAGGTGTAGACATTATAGTGAGCTGTGTAGACGTTACAGTGAGAGGTGAAGACATTATAGTGAGCTATGTAGACGTTACAGTGAGAGGTGTAGACATTATAGTGAGCTGTGTAGACGTTACAGTAAGAGGTGTAGACATTATAGTGAGCTGTGTAGACGTTACAGTGAGAGGTGTAGACATTATAGTGAGCTGTGTAGATGTTACAGTGAGAGGTGTAGACATTATAGTGAGCTGTGTAGACGTTACAGTGAGAGGTGTAGACATTATAGTGAGCTGTGTAGACGTTACAGTGAGAGGTGTAGACATTATAGTGAGCTGTGTAGACGTTACAGTGAGAGGTGTAGACATTATAGTGAGCTGTGTAAACGTTACAGAGAGAGGTGTAGACATTACAGTTTTTGTAGTAACAGCTTATATACAGCAATTTAAAATGATTGTAGAATCACACTCTAATCTGTGGTGTGTTGTTTTTTCAGTGTTGTAATTGAATGTCGTAGCTGGATTTAGACTAAAAAGAAGAAGAATGGCGAAGATCTGCACTGAGCGCTCGTATCCGTCTCATCACCGGCTCTCAGTTCGGGCCTCAAACGAAGAACTGGACCGAATGGAAAATGGCGACAGCAGGTTTGGACGTGTCTTTGATTTTCACTATTTATTTTGCTTTACCAACTTTTTGAGTTCCTGCTTACATGTAGACATTTAATTTAACGGCAGGAGCATGTACAGGTCAAGCAAAGATGGTTTTCTGCTCATCCAACAGACGTATCCAACAGAGTTTTTATCATTCAGTGTAAAAATAAATTTTGTAAATTTAAAACGATTGGTTCAGATATTTTCATCAGAGCAACAGCTGCAGTCAAATCTAAACTAATGTCTAATCTAGTGACACTGGCAGTGAAAAGTGTGGAAACACCGTGTGATTTTTTGGTGTTTGAGAGACACATGCATTTTCATTTAAAGTTCTGAAGATTCATTTTGACCAAACAAATCTATAAATGTCCAGATGTTCCACTTTATTCTTAGTGAAAAATCCTCCATTAGCATGAAGAACAGCTTCACACACTTTGTTTCTCCAGCTGAAATTCTTTGCTGTGTCTCTTGTAAAACTCTCTAAAGATGTTCTTCACTAGATGGAGGTTTCTTGTTCATCTCAGAGCAGTTTAGTAGGATTGAGGTGTGGTGACTGGGCAGGTGGTTCCATAATAGATATCACTCCAGACGTCTGTTTACTCTCTAAATCGGATGTATTTGTCGCTTCGGCTCATCGTCTTCTTGTAATGTGAAGTCGGTCCGCAGTCCAGACGGAAGTGCATGGTGTTAAAGTACAGAATGGTTGCCATGTTGGTTCCTTTAACCATTTGACCTACATGTATATAATAAATTAGTGTGTTCTCACGATAACCCAGCCATTAGGGGGGCACAAGCCAGTGTACTCTTAGTGCCGGTCCCAAGCCCGGGTAAATGGGGAGGGTTGCGTTAGGAAGGGCATCCAGCGTAAAACATGTGCCAAATCAAATATGCGGATCACAAATGAGAATTTCATACCGGATCGGTCGAGGCCCGGGTTAACAACGACCGCCACAGGTATCGTTAGCCGACAGGGTACCGGTGGAAATTGGGCTACTGTTGGCCGAAGGAGGAGAGGAGGAAGGCGTCTACAGAGACGGCAGGAAAAGGAGCAGTGTAGGAGAGTAGAGGTTCGGGTTGGTACTTTAAATGTTGGTACTATGACGGGTAAAGGGAGAGAGATAACTGATATGATGGAGAGGAGAAAGGTAGATGTGTTGTGTGTTCAGGAGACCAAGTGGAAAGGGAGTAAGGCCAGGAACATTGGAGGTGGGTTTAAACTGTTTTATCATGGTGTGGATGGGAAGAGAAATGGTGTAGGGGTGATTCTGAAGGAAGAGTACAGTAAGAGTGTAGTGGAGGTGAAGAGAGTTTCTGATAGGGTGATGATCGTGAAGGTGGAAGTTGAAGGGATGATGATAAATGTCATCAGTGCCTATGCTCCACAAGTTGGCTGTGAGATGGAGGAGAAAGAAAGATTCTGGAGTGAATTAGATGAAGTGGTAGATGGTGTACCTAGGAAAGAACGATTGGTGATTGGGGCAGACTTTAATGGGCATGTAGGTGAAGGGAACAGAGGTGATGAGGAGGTGATGGGTAGGTATGGTTTTAAGGAGAGGAATGTGGAAGGGCAGATGGTGGTAGATTTTGCTAAAAGGATGGAAATGGCAGTGGTGAACACGTATTTTAAGAAGAAGGAGGATCATAGGGTGACGTATAAGAGTGGAGGAAGGTGCACACAGGTGGATTATCTTCTGTGTAGGAGATGCAACCTGAAGGAGATTGGAGACTGTAAGGTGTTGGCGGGGGACAGTGTAGCTAGACAGCATCGGATGGTGGTCTGTAGGATGGTTTTGGAGGCGAAGAAGAAGAGGAGGAAAGTAAGGTTTGAAAGAAGAATAAGATGGTGGAAACTGAAGGAGGAAGAGTGTAGTGTGAGGTTCAGGGAAGAGGTCAGACAGGGGCTTGGTGGTGGTGAAGAGGTGCCGGATGATTGGGCAACTACTGCAGGAGTGATGAGGGAGGCAGCTAGAAAAGTACTTGGTGTGACATATGGAAATAGAGAGCAAGACAAGGAGACGTGGTGGTGGAATGAGGAAGTGCAGGAGAGCATTAGGGGAAAGAGGTTGGCAAAACAGAAGTGGGATCGACAGAGTGATGAGAAAAGTAGGCAGGAGTACAAGGAGATGCGGCAGCAGGTTAAAAGGGATGTGGCGAAAGCCAAGGAAAAGGCATATGAGGAACTGTATAAGAGGTTGGACACTAAGGAAGGAGAAAAGGATTTATACCGATTGGCCAAGCAGAGGGACCGAGCTGGGAAGGATGTACTGCAAGTTAGAGCAATAAAGGATGGAGAGGGAAATGTGTTGACTAGTGAGGAGAGTGTGTTGAGAAGATGGAGGGAGTATTTTGAGCAGCTGATGAATGAGGAAAATCAGAGAGAGAGAAGGTTGGAGGATGTGGAGTTGGTGAAGCAGGATGTAGATAGGATTAGTAAGGAGGAAGTGAGAGTAGCGATTAAGAGGATGAAGAATGGAAAGTCGGTTGGACCAGATGACATACCGGTAGAGGCGTGGAGATGTTTAGGAGAGATGGCAGTGGAGTTTTTAACCAGATTGTTTAACAGGATTCTGGAAGGGGAGAGGATGCCTGAGGAATGGAGAAGGAGTGTGCTGGTACCGATCTTTAAGCATAAGGGAGATGTGCAGACCTGCAGTAACTACAGGGGAATTAAGTTGATCAGTCACACCATGAAGTTATGGGAAAGAGTAGTGGAAGCCAGGCTGAGAGAAGAGGTGACCATCTGTGAGCAACAGTATGGTTTCATGCCGAGGAAGAGCACCACAGATGCCTTATTTGCTTTGAGGATGTTGATGGAGAAGTATAGAGAAGGACAGAAGGAGCTGCATTGTGTATTTGTGGATTTAGAGAAAGCGTACGACAGGGTGCCGAGAGAGGAGTTGTGGTATTGTATGAGGAAGTCAGGTGTGTCAGAGAAGTATGTGAGGGTGGTGCAGGACATGTATGAGGACAGTGTGACGGCAGTAAAGTGTGCAGTAGGTACGACAGACTGGTTCAGGGTGAAGGTTGGACTGCATCAAGGATCGGCCCTGAGCCCTTTCCTGTTTGCAGTGGTGATGGACAGGTTGACGGACGAGGTCAGACAGGAGTTTCCCTGGACTATGATGTTTGAAGATGATATTGTGATTTGTGGTGAGAGTAGAGAGCAGGTTGAGAAGAGCCTGGAGAGGTGGAGATATGCGCTGGAGAGAAGGGGAATGAAAGTCAGTAGGAGTAAGACAGAGTACATGTGTGTGAATGAGAGGGAGGGCAGTGGAGTGATGCGGTTGCAGGGAGAAGAGGTGGAGAAGGTGGAGGAGTTCAGGTACCTGGGGTCAACAGTGCAAAGTAATGGAGAGTGTGTTAGGGAAGTAAAGAAAAGAGTGCAGGCAGGGTGGAGTGGGTGGAGAAGAGTGACAGGAGTGATTTGTGATAGAAGAGTATCTGCAAGAATGAAAGGGAAAGTTTATAGGACTGTGGTGAGACCTGCGATGTTGTATGGATTAGAGACAGTGGCATTGAGTAAAAGACAGGAGGTGGAGCTGGAGGTAGCAGAGCTGAAGATGTTGAGGTTTTCGTTGGGAGTGACGACGATGGACAAGATTAGAAATGAGTTTATTAGAGGGACAGCACATGTAGGATGTTTTGGTGACAAGGTGAGGGAGGCGAGATTGAGATGGTTTGGACATGTGCAGAGGAGGGACATGAATTATATTGGTAGAAAAATGCTGAAGATGGAGCCACCAGGTAGGAGGAAAAGAGGAAGGCCAAGGAGGAGGTTCATGGATGTGGTGAGGGAAGACATGCAGGTAGTTGGTGTAAAAGAGGCAGATATAGAGGACAGGGTGGTATGGAGACAGATGATCCGCTGTGGCGACCCCTAATGGGAGCAGCCGAAAGAAGAAGAAGAAGAAGAAGAAGTGTGTTCTCACGATATAAATAAAAACGTGTGAAGTGAAACATGACTTGGCTACAAGAATTTCATCCAAAAAAAATTGTTTTTGATGGCAGTTAATTCTGTTACATGATCGAGTTTAATGAATAAAAACAAAAGGAACATTCACGTGTCTCTCAAAAACCATACAACACTGAAAAATATAGTGATATCATAGAAGCTGAAAATACCTACTATCATTTCTAATTAGGATTTAGAGAGAGAGAGAGAGAGAGAGAGAGAGATAGATAGATAGATAGATAGATAGATAGATAGATAGATAGATAGATAGATAGATAGATAGATAGATAGATAGATGAGAGAGAGAGAGAGAGAGAGAGAGAGAGAGAGAGAGAGAGAGAGAGATAGATAGATAGATGAGAGAGAGAGAGAGAGAGAGAGAGAGAGAGAGAGAGAGAGAGAGAGAGAGAGAGAGAGAGAGAGAGATAGATAGATAGATAGATAGATAGATAGATAGATAGATAGATAGATAGATGAGAGAGAGAGAGAGAGAGAGAGAGAGAGAGAGATAGATAGATAGATAGATAGATAGATAGATAGATAGATAGATAGATAGATAGATGAGAGAAAGAGAGAGAGAGAGAGAGAGAGAGAGAGAGAGAGAGAGAGAGAGAGAGAGATAGATAGATAGATAGATAGATAGATAGATAGATAGATAGATAGATAGATAGATAGATAGATAGATAGATAGATAGATAGATAGATAGGCTCTTCAGTGTTTTGTAAGCTGATTGGTTGAGAGGTTTCTGGTGAAGTGCTTTTTTGTTTGTTCTTCTGTACTTTCAGGAGACACTCAATATGTGAGGACACCATCTCCGACATGAACGGGGTTATGTCCAGTCAGCTCCAGGAGTCTCGCAGGAGCTCCTTCACAGGAGCAGGAGCCATGGCCAGGTCTCACACACACACACACACACACACACACACACACACACACACACACACACACACACACACACACACACACACACACACACACACATATCCATCTGCAACTAATACTGTATATTCAATGATGACTTTTCCTTTTGTTAAGCAGTGTGTTAAATCAGTTATAAGAAGACGTGTGTGAGATCAGATCAGATCAGATCAGATCAGATCAACAACCTATAAAAATGTGTAGAAACTTTAAATGTAAATGTGTAAGACTTTACAGGCACATTACAGGGTGGTGAAAACAGAAAATTATGGAGCTAGGAGTGGGTGACACTCGGGCATCAGTGATTGTGTGGAACCAGTGAGAACTCGTTTAAAACCTTTGCAGTAGTTATAATGGAGCAGTGGAGTCGTTCTAAAGCCTTTTATAAGAACGGTGATGGTTGCTGCACGAAAGGGAATTTCTGCATCATTACCGGTTAGGACGTCACGGTCGTGTCCCGTCTGCTCACGTGATCACAACATAGGTGCCTGAGTTGGAAAAACAGCTCGACACAGAGATGATGCGTGTTGTGGCTCGATGTTCTCTGATGTCCTGCCCTTCAACACCACCTGGATATTTCTTTTTTTTAAAGCTGAACCCGTTTCTTCAAAATGAGAACAGGACACGATCATAATGTCTTAACGAGTAAAGACGCCGGAATTCTTTTTGTCTCCAGTCACATTATCACTGTTCTTATAAAACCATCATAACTGATGTTGAGGGGTTCAAAACGAGTTCACTCTGGTTTCAAACCTCAGGATCACCGACTCCCAGCTCCAAAATGTCCCCTTTCCCCTACGCCAGCCTGTATAGTTACTATATTTGATCATGATGAGATTTATAAAGTCCTCTGGTCTCACTTCGTACTGCCCTGTGTGAACCTGGAGTCTGACCTGTCCTGCTGTTCCAGGCTTTCCCACTTCCTGTTCATGCTGAGGAACTGGGCGTCTCACAGACTGCAGAATGAGGCCGAGCGCCCCGACTCCTTCCTGGAGAGATTCCGAGGTCCTGAGCTTAAAGATCTCTCCAGCCGCAGCAGCATCGCCCGGTCCTCATTAGAACACCCTGAGCGGCCTCACAACAGGAAGTAAGTCACCGTCGTCTCCGCAGGTTTGAATAACTGTATATACAGGTCTGGTGGGAAGTCACATGACCTGAGAGGCTTCATGATGATCAGCATGGTCCACAGTTAGCCTTTATAATAGGGTTTAGGAGGTTATTAGTCATAGCTTTAATATTTATTCCAATTAATTTATATCACTGAACGGTTCTTTCCTCTAAAGTCAGTGGCAACTCGCACTTTACAATACGAACAACTGCAACAGCACAGACGAGTAAGTATTCACTATTTATAGCTGTTTAGCATCCATTATTTATAGGCGTTTTAGCAGTAGATCTTCTCCTGCAGCATACACGTGTAGTGACTCCTACAATTCACATACTAATATTTACTATGTATTTATTTCACTCCTGGGGCTGTTTTCTCTTTACACTCCTACACTCTTCACCTACAAACAGGTTCAACTTCAAAACCAAATCACTCCTTTTAGTTCAATACGGACAAAAGTTTGTGGACAGCTGACAATAAGATCAGTATCTGTCACCTTCTGAACATCCCATTCCATATTTAGTCTCCATTTGCTGTTAGAATGAGCTCCACTCTTCTGGGAAAATGTTTCTATTAATATTAATATCGGCAAAAATTTTATATTTAGGTTCAGATAAAAATAAGTTTTTCCCAAAAATAAAAATACCAAACATCTTAGTGATAATTAAATCATTCAGACTATTTATTATTATTATTATTATTATGAACACAGCCCCAATGTACATAGAGAGTGCTAGTGCTGCCCCCTAGTGCTGGTCTTTAGCTCTTTAGGTAGCAGAAAACACTTTTCTTTATTAAACTGAATAAAATGCAAAAAAAAATTAACTTTTAGCAAAAAAGAGGAAACAAAGAAAGATGGGAAAAAAGTGGAGGAGAAAAAGGACGGACAGAAAAATGAAGAGAAAAAGGATGGGGAGAAGAAAGAAGAGAAAAAGGATGAAAACAAGGAGAATAAGAAAAATGATGAAAAGACAGAGGAGCCTCAGTAAGTATGCAGCAGGCAGCAGGTATATGTTGGAACTTTCTCTAAAAAAACTTTTATTTTGATAAAGTGAGTCTGAGTACTGAAAAGAAAGAAAAATCAATGAATGAGTGACGAAAAGAAAGACAGACAAAACTAGAAAGAAAGAAAGAAAGAAAGAAAGAAAGATGAAAAGAAAGATTGAATGATAAAAGAAAGAATTACTTAAGAGTATAAAAATATGAAAGAAAAAAAAGTAAAGAAAGAAAGAAAACGTAAAGAAAGAAAGAAAGAAAGAAAGAAAGAAAGAAAGAAAGAAAGAAAGAAAGAAAGAAAGAAAGAAAGAAAGAAAAAAAAGTAAAGAAAGAAAGAAAACGTAAAGAAAGAAAGAAAGAAAGAAAGAAAGAAAGAAAGAAAGGAAGGAAGGAAGGAAGGAAGGAAGGAAGGAAGGAAGAAAGAAAGAAAGGAAGGAAGGAAGAATGATGAAAAGAATGAAAGAATGAAAGAAAGAAAGAAAGAAAGAAAGAAAGAAAGAAAGAAAGAAAGAAAGATGAAATGAAAGGTTGAACAATAAAAGAAAGAATTAACTAAGAGTATAAAATTATGAAAGAAAGAAAAAGTAAAGAAAGAAAAAAGGAAGAAAAGAGAAAGAAAGAGAAAGAATGCATTGAAGAAAAAGTAAACACAAAGTATAAAAGTATAAAAGACAGACAGACAGACAGACAGACAGACAGACAGACAGACAGACAGACAGACAGACAGACAGACAGACAGACAGACAGACGTTCACATTAGTGATATTTATATATCAGACGCAGTGACGTGAACTTTTTCACTGTTAAACAGCAAATGGATTAATGACCATCGTGAAATTCACTCACATGTTCAATAGCATGGACTCGCTGTTCAGTGAGGGCGAAAGTAATGGCCCCCTCGTGCGTAGTGTGTGTCTGTGGTAGCTGAAGGATGGTTTAACACATACACACACACACACACCCACACACACACACACACACACACACACACACACACACACACACACACACACACACACCGTGCTCACGAGCAGTCTTTCACATTTAGACATTTGTTTTGGACTGTACGCTTTTTGTGGCTACATATAAATTGTGCTTTAAATGTCTATGATGTTTTTTTTTGTTATTTTAATCATGAATCATTCAAATTAATTTGTAGGACCATAGAATAAATGAATGGATGAATGAATGAACAAATAGCTATTCTTTTTTTTGTTTCTTTTTTTAAGGAAAAACTCGTTTATCGTGGATCCGTCCACAGACCTGTATTATCACTGGCTGACAGTAATAGCAGGACCAGTGTTCTACAACCTGATGATGCTCATCACAAGGTCTGAACTTAAAAATGGCTCTTCATATGATATAAATGACACGTAATTAAACAGTAAAAGGAAATGAGTTCTTACATGCTCCTTATTTCTAAAGATCGTGCTTTAACGAGCTCCAGGACTCCTACACGACGCTGTGGATGATCCTGGATTACACGTCGGATTTGATCTACTACACGGACACCTTCGTGAGATCGAGAACAGGTGAAGAGAAAATCAATACGATCCGGAAGGATTTCTTTTGATTACGTAACTAAATTCTTGCGTGATTTATAGGTTTCTTAGAACAAGGACTTCTGGTGAAAGACACAAAGAAGTTGATGGAGAATTACAGAAAAACGGCGCAGTTTAAATACGACATCTTCTCCATGCTCCCCACCGATATTTTCATGATCAAGGTGGGATACAACAACCCCGAGCTACGCTTCAACCGCCTCTTCAAAATGGCACGTCTCTTCGAGTTCTTCGATCGGACCGAGACGAGAACGAACTACCCGAACATCTTCCGTATCAGCAACCTCGTACTTTACATCCTCATCATCATCCACTGGAACGCCTGCATCTTCTTCGCAATTTCTAAAACCATCGGCTTCGGGACAGACACCTGGGTGTATCCGAACATCAGCCATCCGGAATACGGGCGTCTGTCCAGGAAATACATCTACTGCCTGTACTGGTCTACACTCACCCTCACCACCATTGGAGAAACTCCACCCCCTGTTAGAGACATTGAGTACCTGTTTGTTGTCACCGACTTCCTCATCGGTGTGTTAATCTTCGCTACCATTGTCGGTAATGTGGGCGCGATGATCTCCAACATGAACGCGTCACGTGCCGACTTCCAGGCCAAGATCGACTCCATCAAGCAGTACATGCAGTTCCGGAAGGTCAGCAAAGATCTCGAGGCCAGAGTCATCAAGTGGTTTGATTACCTCTGGACGGAGAAGAAAACCTGCGACGAGAAGGAGGTACTGAAGAACCTTCCAGACAAGCTCAAAGCCGAGATCGCCATTAACGTCCACCTGGACACCCTGAAGAAGGTACGGATCTTTCAGGACTGTGAAGCCGGGCTGCTTATCGAGCTGGTCCTGAAGCTTCAGCCTCAAGTATTCAGCCCTGGAGATTACATTTGCAAGAAGGGCGACATCGGACGCGAGATGTACATCATCAAAGAAGGGAAGCTCGCCGTGGTGGCCGACGACGGAGTCACGCAGTTCGTGGTCCTCAGTGACGGAGCCTATTTCGGAGAAATCAGCATCCTTGGTATTAAAGGCAGCAAAGCCGGAAACAGGAGAACCGCAAACATCCGCAGCGTGGGCTACTCCGACCTCTTCGCCCTCTCCAAAGACGACCTCATGGAGGCGCTGACCGAGTACCCTGATGCCAAAGAGGCACTGGAGGAGAAAGGGAAGGCCATCCTGAGGAAGGATAATCTCCTGGATGAAGCGGCGGCCAGCGCCGGAGCCGACCCCAAAGATCTGGAGGAGAAGATTTTACAATTGGAGAGCAACCTTGAAATAATGACCACTAAGTTGGCCAGATTGGTAGCAGAGTACACGTCCTACCAGAGCAGGATCAAGCAGAGGCTCACCAACATGGAGAACAAAGTAAAGACGCTGAGGGAGGAAGATCTTTCCGAGGTGGTGGCCGACAAAAAGGAGGAGGAGAAAAAAAACAAATAGATTGATGATTTGTTTGTACATTTTGGTAACATTTCTAAATGCAGCATTATTTACATGTACAGAACGACATTTAGAGCTTTAAAGCTAAACTAGTTTCCACATTGTACAGCACTACATTCATCACCAGGGGTCCCCAAACTATGGCCCCTATGCCCCCACATTTGGTATGGCCCTCTAAACAATGCCAGAGACATATTTTGAACATTTAATTTAAATATGTTTTACTCGTATCATATCTGTATTTGATAATAAAATTTGGCTTTTAAACTTAAATGTCATTTAGTTATTAATGGAGGTCGAGGCACCGATAGTTGATCGCTGGAACCATCGACTACTTACAAAAATCCATAACGATAGTTTTTCCGGCTTCCGGTCTGGTGTCATTACGAGAGCGGCCTCTAGAGGCGAATCACTGACGCTACGTGCTGTTTGTTTTTACACGTGAGACTGCGCACTGCACCGGAAAGCTCTATATTATTTTTTTTATACTTTATTAATAATATAATTATATTTATTCAAGAATATATTCCTATTTATTTAATTTAGCTCAGTTTCATACGGAAGCACATTGCATTCACAAAGAGAAAAAAAATCACAGAACAGATCTCATAATTATTACTTATCTCATAATTACGATTTCTCAATTATGATTTAATATCTCATAATTACGACTAAGTCTCTCATAATTCTAACTTAGTATCCCATAATTACCACTTATTATCTCATAATTACGACTTATTATCTCATAATTATGAGATCAGTTGGGGCAGTCTGTGGCAGGGGAGCATTTTAGCGCGTAACACCGGACCTGACGTTACTGCATTCTTTGCTTGGAAGCGTCTCATTGTGCAACCATGGAGATGTAGAAGATATCATATGGTTTAGCGTGATGACTGTATATTAGTTTAATTAGCGACTGGACATTTCCTCACTGACCTGCTCCTCCTGCTAATTCATTTACTTACGGTCCTGCTTAAGTTAACAGATGCGGGGCATTAACTATTATTATTATTATTATTATTATTATTATTATTATATTTTAACATTGACTACCAATATGTTACACATTATGACTGTCCACTTGATAAAACAAACTTTTATCAAGTGGACAGTCAGAATGTGTAACACATATTAGAAGTCAATGTTCAAATATAATAATAATAATAATAATAATAATAATAATAATAATAATAATAATAATAACAAGTTATTGCCCCGTATGTTAACTTAAGCAAGACTTTCCGTAACTAAATGAATTAGCAGGAGGAGCAGGTCAGTGAGGAAATGTCCAGTAGCTCATTAAGCTAATATAATGGTAAGATTTTTATTATGACCAAACAAAACTTCATTCTTGGAGATGTTTTCCATGTGATCTACGCTGCCCGTGGTGTCTTTTCTGGGGAAGAATTACACAGCACAGAGTATGGTGCATATGTTCTTCTTAAGTTTAATGCAGATAACAGACACACACTGGAACAAACCTGAGCTAAAACTGTTCCTGATTGGGTAAGAAGACAATAATAACAGGAGATGTGTGAGTCCAGATAAAGACTTCCTGTAAACCTCACATACTCACATCATAAAGATCCTATAGACAATGAACAGATAATAGCAATGTGTTTAGAGAACCAGTGTGAGGACCATCTTAACACTAACATCTACAGTCATCAAGATAAACCATATGAGACCTGCTACATCTCCATGGTTGCACAATGAGGCACTTCTGAGCAAAGAATGCAGTAACATCAGATCTGGTGTTATACATTAAAATTCTCGCCTGCCACAGACTGCCCCTGAGATAAGTCATAATTATGAGATACTAAGTCGTAATTATGAGATAAGTCATAATTATGAGATACTAAGTCGTAATTATGAGAAGTCATAATTACGAGATAAGTCATAATTATGAGATACTAAGTCGTAATTACAAGATAAGTCGTAATTATGAGATACTAAGTCGTAATTATGGGATACTAAGTCGTAATTATGAGATACTAAGTCATAATTATGAGATACCAAGTCGTGATTATGGGATACCAAGTCGTGATTATGGGATACTAAGTCGTAATTATGAGATACTAAGTCGTGATTATGGGATACTAAGTCGTAATTATGAGAAGTCGTAATTATAAAAAGTCGTCATAATTATGAGATAAGTCGTAATTGTGATACCAAGTCAGAATTATGAGATTTTAAATCATAATTATGAGATACTAAGTCACAATTATTAAATCCTCTCTGTGATTTTTTTCTCTTTGTGAAGGCAATGCGCTTCAGTAGTTTCATGATTCAGTACTGTTTTTTATTAGATTTTTTTATAATAAAGTTCAGCACTATTTTACATGGAGTGTTATGTCTGTTTGTTTCCATTTTAAAAACTATTGGTTGATTAATCGTTTATCGTCGAGTACGATCCAACCTAGATATCGGTCAAATCCATCTATAAAATTAGTCGTCCCCTAGTTATAAACGTGGCCAAAATAATAAACTAATCCAGAATTAGGAGGCAAAAAAATACATTTATAATCATAATAAGATTTCAAAGTAAGAAAAGATCTTCTACAAAAGAAATTCAGGTGTTTCTTCTTCATGCCTCTGCTTCACCCGTCCTTCATACTGTTATAAAGGTGATGACACTGGAGACTCCGTCCATTCAGGAATCCAGCAGCTCTGTGGTGTAAATATGATCCTTATTAAAACACGTATCAGGAGAAATAAACTGACACTAGAATCTTTTTCTGTCTTCAGATTTTAGTGCAGCAAGTGAGCGAGAGGGTGAAAAAAAAAGAGGAAGGACATTTGTAAGGTTTGTGTTCTTTATTGATTGTTGAAGTGAAATACACAATAGAATGAGACCTTTGAGATCTTTCTCATTCTTTTCAATGGAGAAAGTGTGGATATGAGGCCTGATGGTGCATGGAAACGTCCAGTTCAGAATTTAGGCTTTTGTGTCAATCAAATATTTTATCAAAGTGAGTGACAGGTGAGAGATACAACTAATAATGAAGCTGTTGGAGTTTCCTCCTGGTGCTGTTTTTCTCTCTGTTCTCAATGTTCTTCTCCAAATTCATTTTGTGCCTCGACCTGTTGATGAAACTCTCTGTGTTCACCATAGAAGTTCCACCACACGCAAAACTCCTCCATGGAGCTCAGTGACATCATTAGGAAACGTGTACAATCGCCGTCTCACTCTGGATGGACCTGGACGTTACTATGGTTACAGGTGTTTATAAGCAGAACATTCATTTACATTCAACTGACAAACGCAGACAACCTGCGTGTTCAACGCTCTGAACTCACACCTAAACTTCTTTCAGCCAATCACAATCCACTATTCACACCTGAACTCCTTCCAGCCAATCACAATCCACTATTCACACCAGAACTCCTTCCAGCCAATCACAATCCATGTTCTATTATTGGTCATTAGTCAAAAGCACCACATTTTGTACAAATTTAAAGAACTATTTCTGTGTAATTTAACAGGCTGTTAAAAACTCACAATAACTGTCTTCGAAAGGGTCAAAGTTCAGAAGTAGAGTTCATTCTCCACTGTATATTTATCATCTTTGTTCTTGATGTGCTGTTAGAATTACATCTTTTAATCTTCCTGTAGAATCATTCTTTTAAGCAGATCAAATTATTTCTTGATGCCATCTTGGAAAATACTTCTACTTCAGCGTAAGGACCAGTGCTCATAACATTTATGTTGGAGAACATTAAAGAACATTAATCAGTCATACTTACAATCCATGATTAAATTTGTGCTCATTCAGCTGCAAGGTAGTGATGTAGGTGAGAAGGTGAGAAGGTCTGGAGTGCAGTCAGAGTTCACTTTCAGCCTATTCAATAGGGTGGGAGCAGGAGATCATCCACTCCAACTCAGGGAAAGCAGATTCATAAAAATGGCTTTGTGCACAGGGACATTGTCATGCTGGTTAAAGTCCCAATACTTTTGCAGTAGTGTAAAATAGTATTTACAGTAGTGCAGGTGTTGATAATCCAGCTCAGGTTACTGAGGTACAATATTGATACATCACCGCCACCTAATGGAAAGTGTCTGAACTGCAGCTCGTACGTTTACTTTTACGGCTTTTACTTTTACTTTTAAATACCCGCTGTTTTATATTTTAGAGCTCAGAAGATTCATGGCCTGGATTCCACACGGTGTTTCGGAGGTCCCCCGGAAACGAACGCATTACATGATTGGCTGGAGGTTCAGGCCTAGTCTATCTCTAACCCATCCCAAAAGTGCTCCTTAGGCACATAAGAGCCTTTAACTATTAACACATCACCGCCACCTAGCGGATAAAGCCCGAACTGCAGGTCTATATAAATACACTGCTGTTTCATTGTTGGAGAAGAAAACATCCAAAATTGTACATGGCATGGGGCTTGGACATGAACACATCCCAAGATTTGGAACAAATCTTCTGCTCTAACTCTAACTTCATCCCAAAAGTGCACTGAAGCCACCTCAGGTTAATGGAAGTCCATGAACCTGAGAATTTGAACTCACAACCATCTGATTTAAAATCGAATGTCCGACGACGAAGCTACATGCGCCTGCACTAGAGGCACTATAATGCCTCTAAACTTAATGTACATCGTATATATTTCTAAAGGTGGGTGAGGAACTGAAGAACATCTCACCCCCACAATCAGACCTTCCAGATTGGATTAGTCCCTTTATGGCATCAGACCTCATTTGCATAGAACTGAAAAAGACCATTAAGACGATCTCTCTCTCACACACACACACACACACACACACACTTTTAATCCATTTTTATTTTTTTTTACATTTATTTAAGAATAACTCGAAACAATCAATTTAAATGCTTTCATTCTCAATATCAAGTTTTTTATTGTAAGGGCCTCAGCAGTGGAACAAACCACACACACCTTTTTCATAGTTTTTCCGAGGAAGATAGAGGGAAAAAAAAAAAAAAAAAAGACAGCAAAGTAAACATTTTTTTATTTTTATTATTATTTATGGAACCGGGGAATCACTAAAGCGGATCTTCAGCTGGGTAACACGTTTGGCACGTCGTGATGATGGAAACAAAAAAACAAAAAAAAAGTGCCAAAAAATCAGATCAGATGGAGACAAACTGAATGATGCCATTAATAAAAATAATAATCCGGGAGATATCTGGGATTTAATTTGTTTAAAAGACGGGGGGGGGGGTGTTTAAAATGAGAACGTATCTCTTTCGTTAGGCCGTGCAATCACCTGACCGTGTCTGTCACTCTCTCTCTCTCACACACACTCACACACACTCACACACACTCACACACACTCACACACACTCACGATCCTCCAGCAGACTCTACAGCCAAATACAAGTCAAACACTGGTCATAAGCAAGCAGCACAAACAACTGCTTCTCCTCAAAAAAATACCTGCTGAGAAGGTTCTGGAAACCGTTCTGTACCTTTTAAAAAATATATATTTTTTTAGAACAAACCATAAGGATGAGCTTGATGGTACATGAGAAGTGACCCGGGAAGACCTGCGAAAGCATGACGAGAGGCCGTGACGACACACACACACACACACATTCCCCCAAATAACCAAACCAAAAAAAAAAAAAAAAAAAAACGTGAACAAGACATTCTGAATATTAATTAAGTGCACTTTCACAGTTCGACCGGAGTTTAGACGAAAGCCATCGGCAATCAGTCCTCCTCTTTCTCCTGTTTCTCATCATCCCTTTTTGTTCTGTTTCAGATTTCTTTAATGTCCTAGAGGTCTGCAGAACCTCGAACAAGTGCGCTGGATAAATGGGGGAAGAAAAACAAAAACAAACAAAAACAGGCATTCTTTCTTGATTTTTTTTTTTAAATCCCTTAAAATAAATAGTGCTATATCTCAGTGCATACAAAAAAAAGGAAAAATTAACACTTCTATGGAGAAGAACAGAGAGAGAGAGGGAGAGAGAGAGAGAGAGAGAGAGAGAGAGAGAGCGCGCATGCGTGAGAGAGAGCGCGAGAGAGAGAGAGAGCACGAGAGCAAAAGAGAGAGAGCGAGCAAGAGAGAGAGCGAGAGAGAGAGCGCACGCGCGAGAGAGCGAGAGAGAGCGAGCAAGAGAGAGAGAGCGAGAGAGAGAGACGAGCAAAAGAGAGAGAGACGAGCGAGAGAGAGAGACGAGCGAGAGAGACGAGCGAGAGAGAGAGAGACGAGCGAGCGAGAGACGAGCAAAAGAGAGAGAGACGAGCGAGAGAGAGAGAGACGAGCGAGAGAGAGAGAGAGACGAGCGAGAGAGAGAGAGACGAGCGAGAGAGAGACGAGTGAGAGAGAGAGAGAGAGCGAGCGAGAGAGAGACGAGTCCAGTGTGGTTTTATCTACTTTAGTTAGGCACAGGCACTCGGTCACCACAACTTTTTCCCCTTTAAGCCCATTTTACAATCCTTACACTGAAAACTTGATATTGTTGTTTGTAGTCACCGATTTCACCGTTTTTGTTGTGTTTTTTTTTTTTGTTTTGTTTTGTTTTGGACAAACCAGTGAAAAAAGTTCCACGTTTTGTTTTAGTTTTCTTTTCCCGCCGCCGTCGTTGCCGCCGCTCCGGTCGCCTCAGAGCATGCCGAAGCCTTTGGCGTAAGTGATGGCTTTGAGGAGTCTCTCTTTAAGTTTCTCCTTGGTGGCGTATTCGGGGAGGAGCAGCACGTTAAAGCACGTGTGAGACGTCGGTAACCTGAGAGCATTTCACAAACAAGACAAACGCGGTTTACTTTCAGGGAAGGGGGGTGGGGGTGGGGGGTTTATCCGAGCTCGTCGTTTTCTTACATTATTAACGTATGAATATGGTATCAAAAAGTTTCGAGACTAGTTTGGTAACACACACAGTCACAGGGAGCACCGGCCGCCATACACCAAAATAAATGGTTCTGTGTACATGGGAAGCTGCGCACCCAGTCACCGAGCTCCTCCTCATGTGCGAGTTTCTCGCGGGAAAACATGGCGCTCTCACTCTACTCGCCTGATCTGGCTCTAGAGGACTTCACCCTATTTGTAGGTCGTCGTGTGGAAACGTAGATAAATAAAAGTACTTTCTTGTAAATAGAGCGAGTCTGGAAACGTTTTGATACCACCTCGTGAAGCTTTTACTCTAAATGTCCCACTGATGATGAGGGTGTTTGTGTGGCAGCAGGGAGGTGATCAGGCAGGGGTTTTGTGAATGTGGGGCTCTATATATAAATATATAGAGAGTAATTTCCCCAGGCTCGACCCACCACTCACAAACCACATCCTCGAACCACACCCCTGCTGAGAATAGAAGGAGGAGCCAGAGGAAGTGAGGCTCCGCCCTCTATTTATAAACCCCCAGAGTTGCCCACACCTCATCATCACTGTGACGCTATGCAGAAGATCTTTAGATCCAGTCTTTACCTGTCCGAGTCAGGGCCGTTCTTAGCGATGATCATCTTCAGCTTGCCCAGGCCCCCCACCGGCGCTCTGTCTGTTCCTGTAGTGAACTGCAAAAACAACCTCTTCTGCTCCTGTCCGAATGAGTGCACCGTCTCCCAGAAGTCCCTGCGGTCAAACACCAGGCGATCGTTAGCATCGTCGGTGTACAACAGAGGAACGCGGAATGTCAAAGTACACAGATTGTATTTGTGGTGCGTTATACCAGAAACTGTAGTGTTTTTTCAATTCTGTGACTTAACATGTGCAACGGTCACTTTTTTCTTGCTTTGATACATAAAATATAATGAAATACAAAAGTCGTGGCTTCAGTGTTCCTGTTAGTCACATTCTACAGACCAGTGTAAAGGAAGGGGGCGGAGAATTGTAAATACGGGAGCGGCTAAAAACAAAACTAACAAACAAAAACAAACCCAAAACATGTTGAATCCACCTGATCGGTTGATAGCAAGCTAATAATACCGTGATCAGCTTCAAGTCCAAAAGTTTTGTGTATATAATTACATAGGGAAGGTTCTGCATATTCAGAGTCGAGTGCTTTACAATCAGTTTCCTGGAATCTCTTGTGTCTAATTCACAGCTATAAGGCTGTCTGATTATTCACGCGTCAAAGTTAGTATACATTTATATTTAAATAATGATTCTGGTATATTTTGGATATATTGCTGCATCAATAGTACACGTTAAAGTTATAACCAAATTGATCAAAAAACGGCTGCAGAAGCGATCAGCACTTTATGCAGCATTTAAATGACTTGTATGAACTAACTCAATAAACCGCATGAGATTTAGTGTGTAAGTGTGTAAATAGTGTTTCTGCAGGTTTCACCAAGTCAAATGTGAGACCTTTTTAAGAAATCTAAGACCTCTCTCAAAAACACACACAAATACGCAACTAAACCAAACCCTAAAGTCATTTTTTTTTTCAGGTTGAGTATCGCTAAACTTGCACTTCCCCATCGCTGGAAAATAAAACCCTTGTGACGTCTGTGGTACGATCCGAGAGATTCGCTCCAGTAACAGACAGCCGATTGGCCGATTTAAAGTCAGGTCACATGGACATTGAAAAATTAAGACGTTTTAAATTATTAAAAACATAAAAACAGTGAATTTAAGACATTTTAATGCCTAAAATTTGGATTTTCGCATTTTTAGACTTTTTAGGACCCACGGAAACCCTGGTAAATCCTAAGCCGGTTTACGGTGACTGAGGAGAGCAGTGATATGACGTACTTAATGATGCGACAGTCTCTGTTGTAACCGCCGTCGTATTCTGTGGTCTCTTCCAGCGCTTGAAAGTCGAGATTCTGAAAGGGAAATAAACAGACCCCGAGAAGGGGGGAGGGGGGTGTTACCCAAACAGGGCTCGAGTCGGATCACGTGACTGTAACCGTGTACGGCGCTCACTCACCCTGCTGCCACATATCAGCAGCTCGATTTCCTCCGGCCGGAACAGATACTTCAGTGGAGACTCGTTAGTGACCATGTGGAAGCCTCTTCTGAAGGCCTTGAACTGTTTCTCCACACTTTTGTTCAGCATGTATTCGGCATAAAGTTCTACAAATTCCTGCACAGACACAATAGAAGAAGAAAAAAAAAAAACTGTGAGTCAAATAGCACCTGCGCTTCATTCACCCATTAAGGAGAGGTGATACGACAGACCTTCCTGTTATCGCCAGTGACGGGGATTTTGTCTCCGCCGTCCCTCAAGTCGTACATGAGAGGATTCCCGAACAGGTCGGTCTGCGAGATCTGGAAGGTGATCATCATGTCCTCCTCCACATTGCCTTCATACTCCAGCAGTTCCTTCAGACTCTGATGAAGAACCTGATCAAAGCAGAAGAACGTTTAGATTATCCCAGACCTGGTTCGGTTATAAATAAATAAATAAATAAAAAAACCTATGGCGCTCATGTCGTCTTTAAGCTTTTAGTGCTTCTATGGACTCAGCTTGTCACAAAATAGCCATAAACCAATCAGGGTATTTATTTATTTATTTTATTATTTTATAGAATAATGACGTATATGCTTTGTAGCTAGCAATGTTAAAGACAATAATAATAAACAGAAGTGTGAAAAACAAACAAAAACAAAAAAATCCACTTTATATTTTTGCTATCTGGGATATCTAGAGTATGTGGGGCTGGATTCTAAATTTGCATATTCATGCAGATTCATAAAACCCGGTGCTTTTAATCGACAGTAAAGATAAAGACTATGTTTTTTTAACATTATAAAAAAAATAGTTTGCAATTTATACAAGCTATAAATTTTACATGCTTTTCTGGACTGTGACTGGTCAGTCCAGAAAAGTCTCGGCCAGTCTATCCACTACACACAGAGTCTCGGCCAGTCTATCCACTACACACAGAGTCTCGGCCAGTCTATCCACTACACACAGAGTCTCGGCCAGTCTATCCACTACACACAGAGTCTCGGCCAGTCTATCCACTACACACAGAGTCTCGGCCAGTCTATCCACTACACACAGAGTCTCGGCCAGTCTATCCACTACACACAGAGTCTCGGCCAGTCTATACACTACACACAGAGTCTCGGCCAGTCTATCCACTACACACAGAGTCTCGGCCAGTCTATCCACTACACACAGAGTCTCGGCCAGTCTATCCACTACACACAGAGTCTCGGCCAGTCTATCCACTACACACAGAGTCTCGGCCAGTCTATACACTACACACAGAGTCTCGGCCAGTCTATACACTACACACAGAGTCTCGGCCAGTCTATCCACTACACACAGAGTCTCGGCCAGTCTATCCACTACACACAGAGTCTCGGCCAGTCTATACACTACACACAGAGTCTCGGCCAGTCTATCCACTACACACAGAGTCTCGGCCAGTCTATCCACTACACACAGAGTCTCGGCCAGTCTATCCACTACACACAGAGTCTCGGCCAGTCTATCCACTACACACAGAGTCTCGGCCAGTCTATCCACTACACACAGAGTCTCGGCCAGTCTATACACTACACACAGAGTCTCGGCCAGTCTATCCACTACACACAGAGTCTCGGCCAGTCTATCCACTACACACAGAGTCTCGGCCAGTCTATCCACTACACACAGAGTCTCGGCCAGTCCATACACTATCTTCAGCCATACTAATCCCTCGTTTCGCTTCGAGTCAGCGTTACCGGATGGGAATCTGCGAGGTCCCGGAAAGTTCCTTTCTTCCCCATGAGCTTCCTGTACACCACCATGGGGAAATGAACGTCCAGGATGCAGTTATTGTAGATGGCCAGGCCCAGGACGATCCCAATCAATGTGAACTGGCCTTCGTTCTCGAGCGACGAGGGGTTGAACCAGAAGAGCTTTGTGCTTTCGTCGTAGGTGAACATGCCTGCAGAGAACAGGGACAGAACAAGCATGAGGTACGACTACATAAATATACACGAGAACTAATGGACTGACGTTTAATTAGTAATCATACTTTACCATAGAGGTCGACTGATTTATCGGTTTTGGTGATTAACTGGCACTGATAGTTAATTTGCTGAAACTATCCGCAAAAATCCATACCGATAGTTTTTCCTGGTTGCGTTATACGGTACGAGAGCTGCCTCTAGATGCGAATCATTGATACTACATGCTGTTTATTATTAAGAACTGTTTTTATTCATTTTGGATGTAACATTTATTTATTTAAAGTGTTCATTTCTTTTTTTTTTTTGTTTGAATGCATTTCATACTTTCCACAGTATTAATATAATTTATATATTCATATTTACTGGGGGTTTTTCTTGTAATAAAGTTCAGTAATATTTTAAAGGGAGTGTTATGTTTGTTTTTTATCCAGTATCCATTTTAAAAACGGTATTGGCAATTTCAGTATCGGTAAAAGTATCAGTATTGGCTATCAGAAAACCTCCACTGTACAGTTGAGAAACAAACAGGCCTTAGTTGATTAGTACCTATATCTGGATTGAAAATTTCCTCTACTACGAGCTGAAAGAACTCTTTGGAAACTCCTCCTTCATCAACACCCTGTTCTCCTTCAAACTCCACGTACAGCTGTTTCTTCAGATCGGCCGGGTTCTCCATGGCGATCATCTCCAGCTGAAATCAAACACAAATATTAAGCACCTGTCAATGCATTTTGACCATTTTGATGCAGATTATTGGTGCTCATTAGCTAGCGTGCGTGGGACTCACCCTGACGAGCGCGTCGTCAATGACGTGGTCTCTGCGCACTTTGAGACGCAGGTAGGGGTTGAGCTGCTGTCCCTGCACCAGGCTGTAGAGCGCCGTGATCCTGCGCTCGCTGTACATACGGATGCGGTTGTCGTAGTAGAGGCCCAGGTTCTTGGTGACGGCGTTCAAGATGAATGGGCAGGTCATAAAGGAAAACTTGCTTTCCGTCTCCACCTTGAAGAAGGTGTAGTCTTTGTCCATTTCCAGCACGTCGTTGAGAGGCTCGTTGATGAACTCGTCAAAAGGGATGAGCGGGCTGCGGCAGTCCGAGACACGTACGCCGAGCTCCGTTTCCAGAGGGTCTACGCGAGGGCCTTTCTTGGCACGACGTTCCTCGCCCAATAGCTCCTGTAGCGTGAGTTCACTAGATTCCGCTACCGGCTCGTCGTCTTCATCCTCGCTGTGCCCCATGTCCAGGTCGCCCCCCAGGATGTTGGCGTAGTAGACCACCTTGAGGCACCTGGTGGCCGCCACGACCCCGTCGTCTTCGTTGACTAGGTTGTCGCTGTTGAACTCGTTGCTGATCACGGTGTATGTGATGAGCTGCTGGAAGGTCTCGAGGAGACGCCGGATGTGCTCCGTGCCGTGCTGTGCCCACAGTCGTGCCAGCTTGGCCAGAGCAGGGAGGGGCAGCTTGCTCATGGCCTTGCAGAACTGCGGCAGCGCCATCTCCAGGTACTCAGGGCTGTGAAGGTTGCTGTTCTCCATCACGATTATAAACACGTTGAGGTAGTCATGATTGGCGGTGTAGGTGTTGTGGTAGGTGAGGTCGCACTCCACGTTAGGCGACAGATACACCAGGGCGTTCAGAAAGGCGGCTTCCACCTTCTCGTTGGAAAGCAGCCTATCGTAAACTCTCCGCACCGCCTCAATGTCCACAGACACCTCGACGGGCTTCCGGGCGTCATCTCCTGACGCTCCTTCGCTCGAGGACGCCGCATCCGAGTCTACTTCCATGGCGGTAGCGGTACAAGCTGCGGCAGCCTCTTTCTCGTCCTCATCTTTGTCCTCGTCTTTGGCCTGCAGCGACTTCAGCTCCTCCTTGGTGTGCTGCTTGGCTTTGCGAAAACTCTGCACCAGACTCTCTGCGTTTGAGAAAACCCTCCCGATCACACGGATCAGAGGGGAGTAATCCTCCGTCTCGCCGCAGATGGCCAGGATTTCATACACCTTCTCCTCCGTCAAGTAATTTAAATCTGAAATGTTACAGAAAACACATGACAACCACGACAAAACAAAAACAAAACACCTACCCAAAAAAGAGGTCCTACGCTTTACCTCTAAAGTCTTCCCTGGCGGGAGGCAGGTCTTTGTGGTTCATCTTCCCGTTGCTGCAAGCCGAAAAGTTGTGAGCTCCTTTGGCACTGTTCTCCGGGAAAGCCGAGCTGGCGCCTTTTTTGGAGGGATGGGGATCACACAGTTTGGCGTTATTTTTATACAGCTCCAGGGCCTTGAGGGCCGCTGCATTGTTATCCATGCGCCGGAAACCCGGGGAGGAGCCACAAGCCTCATTCGTGCAGGCCTCATTTCCACAGCCCTCGGTTAACTGGTGGTAGTAGCGCTCGATTAGATGTTTTGCAGCCGCTCGCTTCCTGTAGCACACACACACGCACACCGGACAGCGGTGTATTAGTACGGTTCGAATCGGAGAGTCTGTACGGTGCAATCAGGCCGCATACGTCACTTCAGGACTTCAAGAAGCTTAAGCGTCGAGGTGACCACCGTCTTTACGTCGAGAACAATTACTCTAACAGATGCTCTTTATACGCCATGCAAACTGACTACTTCTGCAATAAATATTTCATGCTGCATGCATTATTTGGTCCTGATGCCATGTAGAAAGACAGGAAATACTGCCTTTTCGCTTCACCGTACCCCACTGACAGAAAATACCATTCAACATGCTACATGTGTCCAGCTTTAGCTCTGGAAAGAACGATTGGTAATAAAGTAGATGTTTGAGCAGATACTTACATTAGACTTGCTTAAAGTTTCCAAAGCCGGACTCCTTCTCTGAACTCTAGAGGGAACAAAACGTGGTCAGGAAACAATCCTGTTGATGACGAGAAGACGAGTTAGAACTGAGCCAAAATGCACAACTTTTTATTCTGAAGTCACGCTCGGTGTGAAATAAACCGCATGAACGCCTTGTTTGATTGGCTCACAGTGGTACGGACGAATAACAGATCGAATGTTTACAAAAATAACTTCGGATCTGGTCTACACGTGATCGGTCCGTTGATCTCTATGAATGGCAGTAACAGACGAATATTTCCACATAAAATAAATGCATTTACAACCCAAATTGTAGTGTTTGAAAGTTAGCGCCCGCTGTACCCCTGCCCTGCTTTCTAGCTGAAACCCACCACCGTTTTATAATTTATCAACAATTTCTTCTTGTAAATCATTGACCAACATTGCTCTCAATGACCAATCCCCGATCAGCATTGCTCCCAGAGACCAATCCCTGACCAATATCTTCCTGTATGTATATAGTATGTGTATTGCCTGTATAATCTCATATAGTCTCATCTACAGGATAAATATACAGTCTTGTTATTTATGTCTGTACTTTAGAAAGTCACTAACAGCTGGAACCAAATTCTGTGTGTGTCAACACACTTGGCCAATAAACCTGATTCTAATACTCAATAACTAACCACTGATCAATCTATGATTGAGAATGTTTTCCCTGGTTAATTCCTGACCAATATTGCTCTTAATGACCAATCCTGATCAACAGTGTCCCCCAAGACCAAATCACTTAGCAATCACTCCATGATCAACATTCTCAATGACCAATTACTGACCAATCCCTGATCAACGCTGTTCTCCATTAAGGCCGACGAATTAATAATCAGTTTCGCAGATAAATTGGCACCGATAGTTGGAACTATCAGCTATTGGCCATTATACCAATAGTAATTC
>NC_139575.1:2179308-2211808 GCF_946808225.1 Silurus aristotelis
AAAGACAATCACTGACCACTAACTCCATCAACACTGCACATAACAGGCTACTGAGCAAATCCCTGATCAGAATAAAATAAATAAACTGATTGTTTGTAATCAAAACAGTTTGTGTGCGAAACCGGACGTTTATAGCTGCTATAACCTGACCGAGAACAGGAAGTAACAAACTGCTGAACATGCAAGTCTGTCTGTGTGTGTGTGTGTGTGTGTGTGTGTGTGTGTGTGTGTGTGTGTGTAAAAACTTATGCGTGTGTTAAATGATAAAAAAGGGGGACAAACCGCAATGACACCAGATGTGTGTAAGAAAACAAAACACACGCACCATATATCCTCGGTGTCGCAATGTGTACGTGTGTGTGTGTGTGTGTGTGTGTGTGTACAGAGTGTAAGCTGATTCCCATGGAGGACACGGGGGTATGACTGTGCACAAACACCTCCAGCAAACACACCGAAACAGCAAACCTTCACAGAACCAGGCGGGGGATGAAGTACAAACCCCGGGGTTGTTCCTCTTGAGGGAGAAAGCAGTCCCACACCTCGGGCTGAAGCTGTCAGCACCTTTAAACCGGGGAAAAGCGACAATAATAGCCGGCGCGATTCGGCTAGTTCGCACAACAACCCAGCTAGCAAACTAGCATATCAGGTGTTAGCTAGCTTAAAAAAAACACCACAGCAGCCTGTACTTCCGTGTCACAAAATCTCAACGCGATCTCACGCTTTATTGCGGTATTTACGCCGAATAAAACCAGAAACGGCGTTCCTAAACCTGTATATATTTATCTTTTATTTAAACCTTCCCAGTATATTAGCAAAGAAACAGACCGATTAGCTGACACATTAGCTAGCCGCCCCTCCTCCCTCTCCTCCCTCTCCTCTCCTCTCCAGCGCCTCCTCGTGCGCGCGCAAATAATCAAATGTGTGTATACAAATATATATATATATATTTATATTAAGTTATTTAGATGTAAAATGCCCCGTTGTGAACGCGTCTACCTCTGTAAATGCTCTGTTCGGGGTCAATAAAATCCCGCCGCTCAACATCACCGATCTCCCGCAGTCCCGAATTCCGCTCGCGCGCCTCAACTCCGGTGCCTGTACACAACATCCTCCGCCATCTTGATTCGGCTAACAGGGGGGAAGAGGGGGGGGGGGAGAGGGGGGGGGAAATAAAATCCGCCGAGAGCGCATCCCGGCTTGCAACGCGTCCTACCCGGAAGTGGGTCACTTCGGAGCGTCACGCCGTGCCGCCATCTTGGAAAGGGTTACACCGTGTCATGGTACACAGGGCGTCAATTCGATTCCATACGATTTGTAGAGCTCTTCTATCAATGGAAATTGTCCCAAAGCAGCTGTACACAGATATATTGGAGCATGTTTTAGCCACGTAAAATACAAAGTTTGCCTAATTTCGACTTTATTTATCGCAATTGTGATTTTATTCCTCGTAATTCCGCAAATCCACCTTTTCTTTTCCTCACAATTCCGACTTTATTTCTCGCAATTGCAACTTTATTTGAAAGTTTGAAGCTGTTGGTGTATAAACGAGGCCTCCTCTCCTCCATCTTCACTAACAGCTGGAACCAAATTCCTTGTGTCAGTCAACACACTTGACCAATAAACCCGATTCTGATCTGCCTTGTCTTGTTCGATCTCCTCCAGAGCTGATTGTTAGAGTTCACTCCAGGGATCAGGGGCTCAGTTTGATTCCATGCAATTCTTTCAGTAACAACAAGATCTCACGGTTAGTGAAACCACGCCTAAAAGAGTCCTCTATAATTTTAACCATTGTTTCACAGATCGATCTATTGATTGTAGCCGATTTAATTTTCAATGTGTAAATCTTTCTGGCACTACAGAGAGGTAGACGCTGCCCGATTGGCAAAAAATAAAGTCGCAATTGTGAGAAAAAAACTCGGAATTAGGCAAACTTTTTAATGTGGCAGAAACAGACTCCCATACAGATAACTCTTCTTCTTCTTCTTCTTTCGGCTGCTCCCATTAGGGGTCGCCACAATGGATCATCCGTCTCCATACCCCCCTGTCCTCCTTCTGCCTCTTTCACACCAACTACCTGCATGTCTTCCCTCACCACATCCATAAACCTCCTCCTTGGTCTTCCTCTTTTTCTCCTTCCTGGTGGCTCCATCCTCAGCATTCTCCTACTGATATACCCCATGTCCCTCCTCTGCACATGTCCAAACCATCTCAATCTCTCCTCTCACCTTGTCTCTAAAACATCTTACATGGACTGTCCCTCTAATAAACTAACTTCTAATCCTGTCCATCCTGGTTACTCCCAACGAAAACCTTAACATCTTCATGACTCCCATACAGATAACTATGTTACAAAATATGAATGTATGTTAGTACCTAGAAGTTTAAACCCTTATAAGTTTAGCCAGTAGTGACTGTGGTGACAGAAGAACTCCCTCGGATGTTATGAGGAAACAGACTCTAAAAGGGAATCCATGCATCCCAAGTTAGGTCAAGCAGGCTTTATTTTCATTTCAACCATATGAAGTGCAGTACACGGTGAATCAAAACAATGTTTCCCCAAGACCAAGGTGCTCCATCAGACAACATAAATTAACAAAAGGAACACAGAACTACACAGAACTTTAAACTAACAACACAAAGTTCCATATCATTGATCCACAAACTCATTCCAGCCTTGTGCAGGTCCACAATCTCGTCCCTGACGTCCTTTGACAGCTCTTTGGTCTTTCCCATGGTGGTGGAGAGGTTTGAATGGAAGAGGTTGATTCTGTGACTGGTGTGTTTTATACACATCATGAGTTGATATCAGGAGAACCTTCTTAGAGGTACAGGAATAATTTGGGTGTGTGGGTGTGAGTCAGAATTCTTGCTGGTTGGTACGGGAACAAATATTTATTTCACTCCATCAAATACAAATTAATTTTAAACCTTTTTAGTGCTTTTAATTAATGGATTTTTTCAATTTTCTGTCTCTTTGTTAAAATAAACCAATTATAAAAAAATCTGTTAATTTCTTTGTAAAATCAGGAGGGATCAAGTAATTATTTCCCCCACTGTAGATCTTCAGGGAGTTTTGTGTGGAGAACATCCTCAGCTGCAGCAGGTGGTTTCCAAATAAAGAAAGGACAGAGGAACGGCATCAGGATGGATCAGGCAGGTCTGCAGAGAAGAAAGGGAACAGAATCTCTGGTACCTCAGGAAGCTATTGAGAAAGAGAGAGAGAGAGAGAAAGAGAGGGAGGGAGAGAGAGTGAGTAAGTAGGAGAGAGAGAGAGAAAGAGAGAGAGAGAGAGAGAGAGAGAGAGAGAGAGAGAGAGAGAGAGAGAGAGAGTAAGTAGGAGAGAGAGAGAGAAAGAGAGAGAGAGAGAGTAGGAGAGAGAGAGAGAGAGAGAGAGAGAGAGAGAGAGAGAGAGAGAGAGAGAGAGAGAGAGAGAGAGAAGCGGGTCATTAGAAATGGTTATTTTTACATAAACATTAAAGACACTGTACAGTGTGATCTATAATATAAATTTTATCTCTACAGCTTCATCACCATTCACTGAGCCAGAAGTGACAGTGGTGAGAAAAAAAAACCTTCCTGAGACTTCATTAGATAAACAGTTGAGAGCAACCAGACTCAAACAGGAACTCATCCTCATCCTCATCCTCATCTTCATCCTCATCTCTGAATGTCCATTCATTACAGTTCCAGCATAGTTGGTTATCACGTGTTCACAGATGGAGACTCGTGGGTAAAATTGTTCATGGTGATTGTAGTCCTGAGGAATTATAGCAGACTTTATACTAATTACACTCCAATTCTAACTTCATGGTTCCCGAATATACCATTCCACAGGAACCTTATAGATCTCCAGGCTGTTTCATGTGGAGAACATCCTCAGCTGCAGCGAGTGTTTTCCAGATGAAGAGAAGTCGATCCAGAAGAAGAGCATCAGTTCCTTCTGTTTCTATGGAACAAACTCTGTAATTTTAGAAAAATTTCTTTGACCAAACAAATGTATAAATATCTACATGTTCCAGTTTATTCTCATTGAAAAATCCACCCTTAGCATGAAGACCAGCTGTACTCACTCAAATCAGTTCAGCAGAACATCAGAGAAATGCTATGAAAAAATATCAGGATGTAATTTGAAACCATACCAGGATACAAAGGTACAATAACTGTTCTTTTAGAGGTACAAACAGGAACACGGATGTACCAGTGTTTAGAGGTGTGCTGCTCTACCTGGTGAGCATTTCTACTCGTGCAGGTACATTCCTGTACCTTGATTTTTCTGTGTGCGAGTTTCAGATGATTCTATCTTTCCATTGACTCCACACACTCGCTCTGGCTAATGAAGATCTGCCCATACCAACATGGGGGACTCGCTCTCACTAGCAAAGTGGCTAATTTTGCGTCAAAGGTTCACATTTATAACGGGCTCAGTCCTAAATGAATACAACACGCAATAAATAAAGAGTGATATCTGATTCGTGGTGATGATATTCAGCACATGTTTAAAAATTAGAATAAAATTCAGACCAATAATCAGTTAATTCAACACAATGTTTTGGTGTAAATCAGTGGTTCTCAAACTGGTTTCCTCCATTCCCCATTTTAGGGGGTGGATTTTCAAGGCCCACCTGTCCTCCATCACCCCCAAAAAATTTTAATGAAATACTTAAAATTGTACATTTATTGAAATATCACGTTCTAAATAAAAAACAATAAATAGCAAGTTCAAATATAGAGAAAATCAAAGTGTAGTTTCATTAGGTTTCTAAACTGATGTTTTATTTGCATGCATGAACTAATAATTCGTTTGTGGTTGCTTCAAGTGTATGAAATGTATTTTTAATAGAAAAAAAAATCATCAATAAAGATTAATAAAGGACACAAAACAAGTTAAATAAATCCCGCTCTAACCTGTAATGTCTTTATTCTCCACTAGAGGCGCGCTCCCCACACTCTGAGAACCACTGGTGTAAATGATGACGTGTGTTTGTATTTTTCTTAGACGTGTGTAATGACATGACATGTCACCAGGTGGCGCAATCCGCATAAAAAACTGAAATTCAAGTAAGAAAGAGAAAACCCCATCTGCTGTTGCTAGAGACAGCGTTGTGTTGATGCATTCGCTATATTGGAGAGATATGAAGATCAATCTGAAGAGTTCTGAAGGTCAATGCAGGACCAACTTGGAAATCAAAAGGTGGTAAAAATTCAAAACACGGATTTACAGTTAATGTTCTTATCTGGTTCTGGTAATATTTAGATGATGTTCTCAAACACAAGGCGATGTAGTTCATCCATAATGCAACACTATAAAAAGTAGCGATGTGAATGTTTCTTTTTAATTTCCTACACGTCTTTGGATGCATGGAATTTTGCCTCCACTTGAACTAGGAGATCCAAACCTGTTCCATCATGACTATACCGCTGTGCACTAATCCAGCTCCATGCAGATCTGCGTTCCATGGGTTGGAAGTTGTGGAAGATCTGCTGTAGAGCTCCAACCCTATTGAACTTGAATAAATGTGAATGCTGCCTGCACCCCAGGCCTCCTCACCAGAAGAGGGAAGTAATGAGGCACAAATACTTTGTTACTGTATTTAAGTAGATTTTTCTAGAATCAATATTTTACTTCACTTATTATTATTTGGACTTTTCTTACATTTTCACACCAGACTCCAAACTTTAAATCTAATTGGTGACGTCAATATTTTTTAGACCATTTTCAGACCATCAACCTGTTTCTCGTGATTGAGCAGCTTTTCTGGATACATTCATTAGAGAACATTTTAAATGATATGGTATTAATAATATATGAATATTATGTGAGGTTCAGTTACAGCGTGACACTAAAACTGGTCGTAATAATCACTACTTTTTACTGAAGAACATCTCAGAGCCCAAACTTCATTACTTTAACTTGAGTGAATAAATGCAGTCAGAACTTCAACTTTTAAAACATCAGAATCTGCACTTCTACTGGAGTGAAGGACGTGTGAACCATGTGCTCCTCACCTCACCTACATCAGTACCTGAGGAACTAACACCCTTGTGTCTTCTCCACAAAATCGAGTGGAACATCTTCCCAGAAGAATGGCTCTTACTTAAAAACCTCTAACCTTCTTACTGTAGTTCACGAATACCAAATGTATCTCCACTCCAGTCCCATCAGTAAACTCTCCATGTGTTCCTCCTGAGAGTCGTCACGGCTGAAATACCTTTTCAGGAAAACCCGTGTACGTGTGGTTCAGACGTCTTCTCACAAGATTTTCCATGTATGTTGTATTTACTGGTTAGTTTCAGCCACAGTGTGATGATTTCACGTGTCTGAAGCAGGCAGTGATTTAATCAGTCGTTTCTTCACGTCGTCTCAGAGCAGCATCGTAAATCTCCACGTCGTTGCAGGGTTTTTATGGGATCTTGTCGTCCCCGGGACACAGAAGGTCCAGAGATTTATCTGATCTGTTATTTTTTCTCCAGGCGGCTGTAAACCCGGTGTCGCTGCGAGCCGGACGGCCGGGACTCAGGTTTACTGCTGCGCTTCTGAGGAAAGTTGCTGAAATTAAAAAGTGAAATGTTTCTGAACAGAAGTGCAGAAGGAACCTGATATTCACTTCACTGAGACCTGAAACATTTTACACCCTGTTAGTTTCTGGGAGGAAAAAGGAAACGTTATATTTCTATTATTATCATAAACTGGAGAATAGATCAGTTTACTGTTCTTTCTTTGTCTTTCTTTCATTCTTTCCTTCCTTCCTTCCGTCTTTCCTTCCTTCCTTCCTTCCTTCCTTCCTTCCTTCCTTCCTTCCTTCCTTCCTTCCTTCCTTCCGTCTTTCCTTCCTTCCTTCTTTCCTTCCTTCCTTCCTTCCTTCCTTCCTTCCGTCTTTACTTCCTTCCATCTTTCCTTCCTTCCGTCCTTCCATCTTCTTTCCTTCCTTCCTTCCTTCCTTCCGTCCTTCCATCTTCTTTCCTTCCTTCCTTCCTTCCTTCCTTCCGTCCTTCCATCTTCTTCCTTCCTTCCTTCCTTCCTTCCTTCCTTCCTTCCTTCCGTCTTTCCTTCCGTCCTTCCTTCCGTCCTTTTTTCCTTCCTTCCTTCTCTCCTTCCGTCTTTCCTTTCTTCCATCTTCCTTCCTTCCTTCCTTCCTTCCGTCTTTCCTTCCTTCCGTCCTTCCTTCCTTCCATCTTCTTTCCCTCCTTCCTTCCGTCCGTCCTTCCTTCCTTCCGTCCGTCCATCCTTCCTTCCTTCCTTCGGTCCGTCCTTCCTTCCTTCGTTCCGTCCATCCGTCCTTCCTTCCTTCCGTCCTTTCTTCCGTCTTTCCTTCCGTCTTTCCTCCCTTCCTTCCTTCTTTTCTTCCTTCCGTCCTTCCGTCCTGAGAATAAGAGTATATTGTCTCTGGTCTTTCAGACAGTATTAAGATGCTACAGTTATATTCATCATCCTGCTTTTCTCTCACTCTTTCTGCCCGCAAAGTCATTAAAGCAAAATTATTCACTCTCTTCTTCCCTCCTTAATTCTTTCTCCCAACCTTTTCACTGTAGTGAATAAAAACACAGATAGAGGATGTAGGTGGAGAACGAGGGATTATTACTGATAGAAATGGACGCAGCAGTGCTGTGAGGAGTAACGAGATGACAGGAAGTTGATGTAAAGCGCTGAGCAATAACTTTTACATCACTTCCTGATTAAACACACACACACACACACACGCACACACGCACACACACACAGTATGTTAGATTTCGCAGACACACTGTTTATCGTATAGCAGATTTATAAATGCTGGAATTTACACATTGACTCCACCCACCACCCAGATCCACCCACACGAAGCCCCGCCTCCAGAAGCCCCCAATCTTTAGGTTGAATTTTCTCCACTAAAGCAGCAGTTTGTAATATTTTAAAGATGTAAAATTAAAGTTTGAGCTCAAGCAGAATGATTCCAGATTGGATTTGTACCTTCTTTACTACACCCACCATCCATCCATCCATCCATCCTTCCTTCCTTCCTTCCTTCCTTCTTTCTTCAGTTTTCCTTCCTTCTTATCTTCAGTCTTTCTTTTCTTCTGCCTCTCCTTCTTTCTGTCCATCTTACCATCCATATTCCTTCCTTCCTTCCTTCCTTCCTTCCTTCCTTCCTTCCTTCCTTCCGCCTCTCATTCCTTCTTTCCATCTTTTTTTGCATATTTATTTGCAATATTTTCTTTTTATCATCTTCCTCCCTCCCTCCCTCCCTCCTTTTCTTTAATCATTTCTTCTTTCCTTTTCTTCTGCCGCTCTTCTGTTTTCTCCTTCTTTCCCTCTTTTTTTCAAAAAGATGCTGTTGGCCAAAGAAGGATTGAAAAAGGTCACATGAGACAGCAGAGGGTCAGAGGTCATTGCAGTAGGTCACAAAGTGTTAGTAAATGATTAAAGTTAATGAAGGACTTTGTGCTATTCTTTAGGATAAATGATTACAGCTACAGGATGGAGGTCTTCTGCATCTCATGTCCAAACCTCTTAGTAGATGATGTTCTTGCTCGTGTTTTTGTGTGTAAGGCTAATAAATTGCTGCGATTCCTCAAAGTGAGCAGAACGTTTCCCAAACGCATGCTTCGTCCTTTTATCTGTATCGAAAAAGTGACAAGCATAACGGTCTCCTCCGCTTTATTCCATCTCCTCCTCAATCATGTCTTCCTCCTCCTGTTCCTTCAGTGACAGGTCATTGCTCAATGCTTTCCTTTTCATCAGCTTTCGAATCTGCTTAAATAGCACTGACGAACAAACGCTCATCAATCAGCAGCTCCCACACCTTCCTCCTCTTACTCTTCCTCCTCACTTCAATGAAGGCCTGACACGACACCAGTCACATCCAGATACTAACAAACGTCTTCTCTGCGACGTCTTTTTCATTTCAGTACGTTCAAAAATCACTAAGAAATTCATCAGTCAAATCCGCTTTCAACTCTAAGCAGCGTCAAAGGAAAACTCTCTCCCTGTGTAGTTTTCTAACCTCGTCGATATGTGTCACGTCAGGAACGTGTGATTACAATAACGAAAATGCATCACGACGCGTCTCCTCGCACCGAGAAAAAAAAAACATCAAACTCACTTACACTTGAATATATTTTTGTATATAACACGCAGATTTTAAAACCTTTAAATCGTATTTTAAAGCAGTCAGCGTTCACATTCATTCATCTTTAACAGGGTTGGAGCTCTATAGCAGGAGATCTTCCACTCCAAACCATAAAAAGCAGATCTTCATGGAGCTGGCTTTGTGCACAGGGACATTGTCATGCTAGAGCAGGTCTGGATCTCCCAGAAAAATTTCATGCAACCACATCCAATGATGTTCTTTATAATTGTGCACCTCCAATTTATGTATTGGGTGTCCCAATACTATTGACCAAAAACATATAATGTTCATTTGCCTCACAAAAAAATACATAAAATACTTTTTGTCTTCTATTAAATGAATCCTTTTATTTTAATTGCTCAAATTCATATAGTCCTGAGACTAAAGCGAGGACATCAGTAGTCAGTATGTGTGATAATAATAATAATACTACTAAAAAAAAGATTTATTATTATTTAAATAATAATAATAATAATGGTAATAAAAATAATAATTATTGTCACATATTTAATAATTAAAAGAAATTTCCCAGCCATGTTTCATTAAAATACACGCCTTCAACAATCAGTTTTCAGCAGCTCATGGAATCGCTATTCAGGTGTGAATAGTGGAATGTGATTGGCTGGAAGTTCAGGTGTGAATAGTGGATTTTGATTGGCTGGAAGTTCAGGTGTGAATAGTGGATTGTGATTGGCTGGAAGTTCAGGTGTGAATAGTGGATTGTGATTGGCTGGAAGTTCAGGTGTGAATAGTGGATTGTGATTGGCTGGAAGTTCAGGTGTGAATAGTGGATTGTGATTGGCTGGAAGTTCAGGTGTGAATAGTGGATTTTGATTGGCTGGAAGTTCAGGTGTGAATAGTGGATTGTGATTGGCTGGAAGTTCAGGTGTGAATAGTGGATTGTGATTGACTGGAAGTTCAGGTGTGAATAGTGGATTGTGATTGGCTGGAAGTTCAGGTGTGAATAGTGGATTGTGATTGGCTGGAAGTTCAGGTGTGAAAAGTGGATTGTGATTGGCTAAAGGTTAAGGTGTGTTCAGGTTGCATTTGTCAGTTGAATCTAAATGAAAGCTCTGTTTATATGTAACCATTGTAACATCCAGTTCCAGTTCAATCCAGAGTGGGATGGCAATTGTACACATTTCCTAATGAGCTCCCTGGAGGAGTTTTTCCGTGTAGTGGAACTTCTATGGTGAAGATCTCTATCTCCTATCTTCCATCTCCACTATGAGTAGGTCCTATACATTCTGATTAATTCCAACTGAATCTATAATGTACATAACTGCTGCTCTTAAGGAGTCTTTCTGATTATCAAAATGAACATTGAGGTAACCAACAATTAATGCTTGAAGTATTTTGATTTGTGATGAAATCTGCAAATTCTATGAGGTCAGTGTAGGGTCCCTGGGGGCCTATAAATAATAATTAATGGAATTTGCTGATTAGACTTACTTTTGGACATTAAATATTTTATGTTAGTGTAAAAAACTTCAAATGTTTTTTACTGAGTGACGACTCGGTGCAGCTTGCAGACGGTCGGTTTAGCCTGTCTGTCTGCTCCCTGGCCTTGGCTCTGGACAGTCACTTGTTAACTAGTGCTGTTCTGAGACTATGACCTATACTACAAGAAATGAGAGCAGCTACTTCCCAAGTGGGATGGATACCGTCTCGCCCTAACAGGCCAGCCTTGCCCTTAAAATTGCTCCAATTATCTATGAAGCCCACATTGTTTTTGGAGCACCACTTGGACATCCAGCAGTTCAGCAACCATAATTTCACTGCATTTCCTTGCCTTGTACATGTGTAATGACAATAAAGTTGAATCTAATCTAAGAGAACCTGTGTTTTCCTAAAAACCTTAGATGACCTGCTATGTCCAGTGCCCTGGCTCCTGGTATACACATGACCTGTGCTGCTGGTGCCCCTTAAAGGTCTAGCTAATTTCTACGTGCCTCAGAATAGATTTTCATATAACCAGAGCGCTTTCAGGTTTCTCAGCGGGCGCTTCACTGAGGATAGCAAACCTGTTGGACACGTGAAGAGAAGAGGAATGGTGCTCCCATGGGCAAGCCTTAGCGTTTAGCTTTGGCTCTGCGAGTATGCCGCCGAGCCGTCACCCATTCGTCCCGCTGTAAGGGCTCTAATGCCGGAGTCGGGGGAATGCTAACTCCACCTAGGGCATCCAGACTTTCCCCTGCAGGTCCTGGACTGCTCTCACACTCACTACTTTTCTCTAGACTCTGGATGCGCTCCTCTAATGCTAAGATCTTCTCCGTCAAAGTGCAAACTAACTAACACTTCTCATAGATACAATTATCGCTAACAACAGAGAAAGACTAACTAAACATGTCGCATTCCACACACTGAATGAACTGGATGTTCCCCAAAGCAGAAAAATTACGTACCTTAATGTGGTTACTGTAGTGTGTGTGTTCGTAGATCTGATGGGAATGTCCTCCACTTACTGCTTTCAAACCCTCAAACAGGGAATAAAGCGCTCTTCCAAAAGAAAAAAAAGAGAATAAACAGAGCCAACGGAAAGTAGAGAATGCAAGAAATCAAAAATGATATTTTGAGATTTTAAAGCGATGAGAGAGAGAAAAAACAAAACTGTAAAAATGTAAATGCTGACACAAACACAAAATTCCCAGCCAACAATCAACAAGAGGAAGCTACGTCACTACGTCTGCCAATTTATCATCATCCCTTCAACTTCCAGCTTTACGTTCATCACCCTATCAGAAACTTTCTTCACCTCCACTACACTCTTACTGTACTCTTTCTTCAGAATCCCCCTACACCATTTCTCTTTCCATCCACACCATGATAGAACAGTTTAAACACCTCCAATGTTCCTGGTCTTACTCCCTTGCCACTTGGTCTCCTGAACACACAACATCTCTACCTTTCTCCTCTCCATCATATCAGCTCCCTCTCTCCCTTTACCAGTCATAGTACCAACATTTAAAGTACCAACCCGAACCTCCACTCTCCTACACTGCTCCTTTCCCTGCTGTCTCTGTAGACGTCTTCCTCCTCTCCTTCTCCTCCTTCTGCCAACAGTAGCACAATTTACTCCTCAGTCTTTGTGACTCTGTACACAGTTTGAAAGAATAAACACTTGTTTGTTGCTTCTGTATGTGACTGTAGCATTTGTGACAAGCAAAAGTGTGTGTGTGTGTGTGTGTGTGTGTGTGTGTGTGTGTGTGTGTGTGTGTGTGTGTGTGTGTGTGTGGGTGCTGAAGCCGCTGTCTTTACAAGGCCACTTGGGAAATTGAAAATATCTTGATTGTGGCTCATAAACATAATGAACTAAAGAGGAAGGTCACGTGTGAAGGTCACATCTGAAGGTCACGTGTGAGAGAAGCTTGTGTTTCCTCGTGAGCAGAGACTCTGCATTTTACATACACTTTTGTTTATAGAGCGGCAGTACAACGGCCTTTATAGATGAAATATCAAGATATTGCACGTGTTTATTGCGCCGTCCCAAAGCCACACCCACAACCGGTTACTGTTGCAATGCAGGTGACAATTTTCATTAACAAAATGACAGTTATTATCAATTTATAGTTACATTTAATGCTGTGGAGCCTCACCAAGATGGCAGCTGAGGAAACTCAACGATGTTCAAAATTCAAAACATTCGAAGGAAAGTTCAATTAAAAAGAATAATCACTAACACTGACACAATCAAAAAGAAAGAACAAAAAAGATTGATGATCAATAGGAATCGAAGATCTTTGACAGTTGCAGGTCTGCATGTACAGTAATGTGGGTGATTCGGTTCGTACTGCAGTTTGCTGACATTTATATCTTAACAATAATCTCTGCTCTTCTAAAAAGATTTTCCACTAGACTCTAGGATGTGGCTAAAGGGGATTAATGATCATCACAATGAGCTGATGGACTGGATCGGCTCTGAGCCCTTTCCTGTTTGCAGTGGTGATGGACAGGTCAGACAGGAGTTTCTGTGGACTATGATGTTTGTGGATGATATTGTGATTTGTGGTGAGAGTAGTGAGCAGGTGGAGAAGAGCCTGGAGTGGTGGAGGTACACACTGGAGAGAAGTAGAATGAAAGTCAGTAGGAGTAAGACAGAGTACATGTGTGTGAATGAGAGGGAGGGCAGTGGAAGGGTGCGGTTGCAGGGAGAAGAGGTGGAGAAGGTGGAGAAGTTCAGGTACCTGGGGTCAACAGTGCAAAGTAATGGAGAGTGTGTTAGGGAAGTGAGGAAAAGAGTGCAGGCAGGGTGGAGTGGGTGGAGAAGAGTGACAGGAGTGATTTGTAATAGAAGAGTATCTGTGAGAGTGAAAGGAAAAGTTTATAGGACTGTGGTGAGACCTGAGATGTTGTATGGATAAGAGACAGTGGCATTGAGTAAAAGACAGGAGGTGGAGCTGGAGGTAGCAGAGCTAAACATGCTGAGGTTTTCGTTGGGAGTGACGAGGATGGACAGGATTAGAAATGAGTTTATTAGAGGGACAGCACATGTAGGACGTTTTGGAGACAAGGTGAGGGAGGTGAGATTGAGATGGTTTGGACATGTGCAGAGGGGGGACATGAGTTATATTGGTAGAAAAATGCTGAGGATGAAGCCACCAGGTAGGAGGAAAAGAGGAAGACCAAGGAGGAGGTTTATGGATGTGGTGAGGGAAGACATGCAGGTAGTTGGTGTGAAAGAGGCAGAGAGACGGATGATCCGCTGTGGAGACCCCTAATGGGAGCAGCCGAAAGAAGAAGAAGAAAAAAGAAAGAAAAAAAATCTATGAAATATATAAAGAAAAAGAAAAGAATAAGATTTGAAATAACCAAATGTTTCGCAAGTAAAAAAATTATGCACATACTTTTAGGCGGATTTAGATTGTTAAGGCTTTCCAAAATTGAATTCTCAAAGCTTTTCATGCAGAAAGAAACCTCAATCTCGAAAGAGCTATCCGAGCGATTGAAATGTGAGCGATTGCTTGGGGAAATATTGGATAGCTACAGTTTAGCGAGCGTATCGCGTAAAGAGAACGTAAATAAGGAAAGCACACGGCACTGCGATCCATCCCACTTCAGTGATTAATTCCACAATCTCCAGGCAAACTAATGTCATTCTTCTTCTCCACTTCGGAGGGAAATAAGCCTTGATGCAATGCTGGTTGAGTGATTGAGATGAACACTTACAGAGGACAGAGCGATAGAGTTGGAGAGGAAGTGCAGAGGGCCAGCCGGGAGACCGGGCGGATCATTATCCCCACGTCAAGATGAAGGATATTTCAGAAGAAAGAAGTTCCGGTGGTCATTAATGAGCCTGAAGGCAGGAGTCGTAGGACGAGTAACGCCCACATCAGCACAGCCCTCCCCCCGACTGAGCCGTAATGGAGACTCATTAATAAACCCTCCCGTTCTGCCAACCTGAAAAAAAGCCCCCGCAGAGGCAAAGACCGACCGCAGCTACTCGGAGCAGAAACCATTCGTCTTCCAGCCTTGGCCTTGAGGAAGCTGCCAGGATGGAGCTCTCTTTTACAGAACGGGAAGTCAAGTCTCAGGATAAAAACTTTAAGCTTTGATTGGAATCTCGAGTCTCTAAGGTACAGGAATCAGAGTTTGGGCAAAATGGGGAGGTGGGAGCACAAGGATTAAGGCATTGGACTTTGAGTCTGAAGGTTTTGAGTTTAAATTCCAGCCCCACTGAGCTGTGACTCCTGGGCCCCTCAGCAAGGCCCCTAACCATATAGCTGTTCAGTAAATGTAAGTCGCTCTGGATAAGGGCATCTGCCAAATTCAATAAAAGTCTTACAGCAACAATTTTAAGTTAAGGGAAATTGTGTCTAGACGCCTCGATCAGAGAGTCTCTGCAGGTGCAGGTGGTGTTTAACAGGTGTAGTTTAGCCACTTAAAAAAGAGAGAAAAAAATTAAATAAATAAATAAATTACAAAAACAAAGATCAATAACTTTGATTTAAAGACATAAATATCAATAACTGAAATAAAGAAAGAAAGGATAATCACTAACTTTTAAAAAAGAAACACAAATAACAAATAAATAAATGAAAAAAGAAACAAATAAATACAGAAATAAATAGAAAGAATCAATAACTGAATTAAAGAAAGAAAAAGAAAGAAAGATCAATCACTAACTTGGAAAGAAAGACATGAAAAAAAATCACTTACTGATATAAAGAAATAAAAATTTAAATAGGAAAGAAAGAAAGAATCATTAGCATTAAAGAAAAATGAAGAAAGAAAAAAAAAAGAAAGATAGATGATGATGACCAATAGGACTAGAAGAACTTCGACAGTTGCACCTCTGCATGTACAGGGGATTAATGATCATCACACAGAACTGCAGCAGCATTAGTGAGATCAGTCACTGATGTTGAGGAGGTGAGAAGATCTTAAGTTCTGAACCCAGCCACACCAAGCTGCTACTCCAGGGCCCCTGAGGAAGGCCCCTAACCCAATAGCTGCTCAGTTGAATGAGTGAGATGTAAAAGGGCATCTGCCAAATGCCATAAATGTAAATGTTTCGGGGTTCAGTGGTTAGAACCTACTGAAAGTGCTCCAAAAAAAGAAAACTAGTGAACCAGAAACATGGTTATGGAGTAAAGGCTGGTCAGATCTCAAAGTCAGATCTGTAGAACAAACTGCTGGCTCTGGAGGAAACTTCTTGCTGTGTATGGAGCTGTGCTGCTGCAGAGCGATCAGAGAGCACAAGCTGACTCTTGGACATCATCCTACAATAGACATCAGAACCGCACCATGATGTTCTCCTTTCAGCAAGATAAAACTGGACCTGGTCTCTGAATTCCCCAGATCTCAATTCCATCGAGCTTCTGTGGGACGTGCTGGACATCTGATCCACCTCTCAACTTACAGAACTTAAAGGATCTGCAGCAGATACCACAGAACACCTTCAGAGATCTTGTGGAGTCCAGGCTTTGAGGGAAACTATGAAATCTTAGGCAGCTGTTTTAATGTTATGGCTGATTAGTGGAGATTTAGTGAAGTAATAATGTAATAGAAGGAAATGAAATAAAGCTTTCAGACTGTTTTTTACACAGAAATGCATTCAAGTTAATAAAAAGAACATTAAAGGGCTGAAAATGCGTGTGTGCATGAAGAAGAAGAAACAGGAAACGTCTGTTTTAAAAAGCAATTTACAAGTTTTCTTTATTAAATCTTGGATAAAATAAGTGTGAAACGCGATTATAAACCGTTTACAGCATCCGGAATATTCTCTAAAATAGTCTCGTCTCCAGTGTAAAGGCTTCAGGCAACAAAAAGGAAATATAAAGTTACTCCCAAGTGTATTTTTGAAACATCAGGGGACTTCTTCAGGATATACCACACACACACACACACACACACACACACACACACACACACACACACACACACACACACACACACACACACACACACACACACACACACACACACACACACACACACACACACACACACACACACCTCGTTTGTTTCCCAATGCTTTGGAGATTCCGTTCTGTAAAAATAGTTTGTTAAACTGAGAAAGAAATAAACACAATAAACACATTTGTGCTCGAGCTTCTCAGACCTGAAACACAATGAAGGCACATACTGACACTTTCACATGAGGAACCTGGAAAAGTTCAGATATTTATCAAATATTTAAACACTGTGCAGCTCCACATGAGATTCTCCAAAATACTGCAAATAAACTGAAAGAAAGAAATTTAGCACTTTATTTTACAGTAATATACTGATATTATTACTACCCCTACTCTTACTACCCCTACCCTTACTACCCCTATTACTATCACTACTCTTACTACCCCTACCCTTACTACCTCTACTACCCCTACCCTTACTACCCCTACCCTTACTACCCCTACTACCCCTTTACTACCCCTACTACCCCTACCCTTACTACCCCTAACTCTTACTAACCCATTACTATCCCTACTCTTACTTCCCCTACTCCTATCCCTACTCTTCCTACCCCTACTCTTAATACCCCTATTACTACCCCTACCCTAACTACCCTTATTACCTCTATTACTACCCCTACTCTTACTACCCCTTCCTACCCCTATTACTATCCCTACTCTTACTACCCCTATTACTAACCCCTACTCTTACTACCCCTACCCTTACTACCCCTATTACTATCACTACTCTTACTACCCCTACCCTTACTACCCCTACTCTTACTACCCCTTTACTACCCCTACTAACCCATTACTATCCCTACTCTTACTACCCCTACTCCTATCCCTACTCTTAATACCCCTATTACTACCCCTACCCTAACTACCCTTATTACCTCTATTACTACCCCTACTCTTACTACCCCTATTACTAACCCCTACTCTTACTACCCCTACTCCTACTCTCACTACTACTCCTGCTCCCCCTACCCCTACCCCTACCCCTGCTCCTACTGCTCCTGTATTATTTCTGGCGTTTGCTAGATGATGCTGAAACGTTACAAATCTGAATTTAGTAATAAGTAAGAATGCAGTATTATTTTGTACTTCTGTAACTAACGTGAAAACACACTAAAGTTACTACAAAGGAACTGTTTCTAACATTTCTTCCAACCGTGACTACACAATATACACACTTCCCACTAACGTGAAATATTACTACATTTATTACATAATACCTCATTAACTTATTATCTTATAACCACAGCGATGGTGACTTTGGCAACCAACCTTCTAACTAAAAAAAAATAATATTTATTTACTTCCAAACGACACTGTAAAATAAAGTGCTATAGAGACGAAAGGTCACTTCAGGATTGAGTGTGAACTCGAAGAAATTCAACCACGAACTTCCCTGAATCCTGTCTGAATTTAGATAATCAACAAAACCTCCAAAACCAAAACACACACACACACACACACACACACACACACACACACACACACACACACACACACACACACACACCTGGATGTGATATGGGCCAACAAACAACAACAATCAGTAGAAAAACAAACATTCCTATGAATCCCATATTCATAATGCGTTATAATGCACAAACGGAGTGCTATAATTTGTAAAAAATGTGTTCTAATGCCTGGTGTAAGCCTGTTAGAGTTACCCATACATACCACGTTAAGAAAAGACCTTCATAATGTTAGGCTACGTAATGCATTATAACAACAGTTAATGACGTAATGCATTAGAACCCAATGCATTGTGGGTATTGCAAAGGTGAAGCCTGACATAAGCCTGCTGTAGTTATCATAACGATTATGATCGGGTCAGGTGATATAACACTGCAGTGCTTTATAAAAACTGGTATAACATCTAGTTATAATGAGTTGTAAAGCAGAGGAGAGGTGTTATAAATACATTTATAAAGCTGCATATCTGATACTTTGCTATAAAACACCAGATCAGGCATTGATGTGATGTAACATGTAAAGTGTTATAATACCTACACACTGTTTAGGTTATAATGCATTAGTGCACAAGCTCTGGTATTGTTTAATAATGACAAAGCATCATATAGCTTACACGATGTGTTATGAAGCCTGACATAAGCCTGTAATAGCATTTTTGCCTTTTTTTTTTTACTATAAAAGTGTCAGCTGACATAGCACATTATAATATCTGTTCAAGTTGTAATGCATTATAACACAAGCTCGGGTGTAGGTTCTCGATATAATTGAATGTAGTTATGTCAGGCAACAATATGACTATCTGTTGTAAAACATTACGCATTATGTTATAAAGCGACATAACATTCTAACATCGGGTTGTAATGCATTATGACAAGGCGGGATCAAGTTTGTGAAAAAAAAATCGAATGCATTATAAAGCAGAGATCATGTGTTATTCTGGAATAAGCCTGTTATAAGCACATATAACACTATGAAGCATTGGGACCCTACGTCATAGTGTCAGGTTATATAACACTATAAAAATATTGTAAACCATTATAATACAAGCGGTTATCATTTCTAGATGTAATAATGCATTATGTATGGTGACATAACTGCCATATTCTTAGACTTGATAGTGTTCCCTAACAGAGAATTTCAGTATTTTGCAATGCGTTATATAGCATTCATAACAGCTTATAAGACACTGAGAGCTCATGCTCAAGCCTTATGTACTTCATTAGCAATTATAAGGCATTATATATGCATTATAACACATACACTTTATAAAGACTTTAGTAAATTTTTATTAGGAATACTGCAAAATATCACCAGGAATTATAGAGCATACATAAGCCTAAGGCTCATATGGAATTTTCCAAACTATACGTACGATCATGCCAGACACTAGTAGGTCTTATGTATGCGATATGACTATGTTCATAATGCATTTATGAACACAGGACTCATAGGAGGTGTCATCCCATTAACTTAGCACCGAAGATCCAATATTTCTTTCATTGGCCGGATTTAAAATCAGGAAAATGTGTTACAGTCAATTCAATAAAAATCCAGCAGGATATTAAACAATAAACAGCGAGGCACCTGGAATATGTTTTTGTTTTGGTTTCAGATCACATTGAAGTGTTTAACACGCTGAAATACAATCATTTAACCCTTAAAAACAAAAACCAACAGTGTTACCATAATGCTTTAGACGAATGAATCAGCCGACTGCATAATCGCATGTAATCATTTCTCAATTAAAAGGTTTTGCTTTATAAATATAAACCCTACGAAGTGTATATGACATAAATATGTCTATAAAACCATTCAGATTTATATACAAATAAGCAGCATGAATATTCATGAGATGCATCTTTGGTATTGACAGAATAAAAAAAAAAGGGAGTATTTGGCGTATTTCACCCCCGAGCTCCAGAATAATCCCGTACATTTCGGAATGTAGTGCGTAAATGGAAAAGGGGATGCATTAGTTATCTAATACTGTGTGTGTGTTTGTGTGTGTGTGTGTGTGTGTGTGTGTGTGTGTGTGTTGTGAAATTCCATACCAAGTGAACAGAAAACGTAACGTGAAAGAATTACCAATTTCCTGGTGAACGTCTGTGTGTGTGTGTTTGTGTGTATTAGTGTATCGGTGTTCCGAATAAATAACAGCTAAGGAATATAAACTTTAGGAATTTTAGGAATTGTTTTCCTGGTAGAAACATCCGTTCAGGACACATCCAGTTTTTCGTGTATTAATTTTTACTCTGAAAAAAACCCCATAATCTTTATTCCCCAAAAAAAAAACTGTACACATCTAAAATATATAAATGTATATAACAATAATAATAATAATAATCATAATAGTACCCATCTGATAAAACAATTCTGAAAAATAGAATTAAAATTTTCTCCAAACGTGCAAATCCGGCTGGGAATCATCACGATCACGAACCCGAAGGCGGTTCTGTGGGTTCTCCGGGACACCCGGGGGGGTTTAGGTTCTCCTTTTTATAGGTGACGCCCGGAGGACCGCCGCTAGGGGGCGATACGAACTGCACGCTGTCTGTGCGAGGAAGCAGCGGCGTAGAGGTGAGAACGGCGCCCCCATGTGGCCGTGGGTGATCTTTGGTATACGGTAGTGTGCTGCTCTCGGTAGGTCCGTGATAAAAGTTTTCGGAGTTCTGTGCCACGTGGTTCTCCGTGCTCCTGGAGCTCGGGGATGTGTCCTTCTTTTCCGAGTTCTTGGTCATGCAGCCATCGATGGTTCTGGGCTTGTGCTTGGCGTGAGCGGGGTGAGGGGACGTGAGGGTGGAGCTGCACGGTTTAAGAAAAGGCTTGCAGAAAGGGAAGAGCTTGGCCTGGTTCTGGTGGAGAAGATGTCTGCGGAGCTCTGAAGGCAATCTGTCCAGCTGACGGCCCACCTGCACTGGGCTGGGAAACACCGAGCCCTGACACGCTCTGTAGAAATATCTGGAAAAGACGGCAGAATTCCAGAAGAATGTGACGATAAACTGTGAGATGTGTGAATTAGTGTTGAGAGGCGAAGTTAAAGACAGGGAGACGCGTATTAGTGTTGAGAGGCGGAGTTAAATACAGGGAGACGCGTATTAGTGTTGAGAGGCGGAGTTAAAGACAGAGAGACGCATTTTAGTGTTGAGAGGCGGAGTTAAAGACGAGGAGACGCGTATTAGTGTTGAGAGGCGGAGTTAAAGACAAGGAGACGCGTATTAGTGTTGAGAGGCGGAGTTAAAGACAAGGAGACGCGTATTAGTGTTGAGAGGCGGAGTTAAAGACAAGGAGACGCGTATTAGTGTTGAGAGGCGGAGTTAAAGACAGAGAGACGCATTTTAGTGTTGAGAGGCGGAGTTAAAGACAGGGAGACGCGTATAAGTGTTGAGAGGCGGAGTTAAAGACAGAGAGACGCATTTTAGTGTTGAGAGGCGGAGTTAAAGATGAGGAGACGCGTATTAGTGTTGAGAGGCGGAGTTAAAGACAGGGAGACGCATTTTAGTGTTGAGAGGCGGAGTTAAAGACGAGGAGACGCGTATTAGTGTTGAGAGGCGGAGGTAAAGACAGAGAGACGCATTTTAGTGTTGAGAGGCGGAGTTAAATACAGGGGAGACACGTATTAGTGTTGAGAGGCAGAGTTAAAGACAGGGAGACGCGTATTAGTGTTGAGAGGCGGAGTTAAAAACGGGGAGACGCGTATTAGTGTTGAGAGGCGGAGTTAAAGACAGGGAGACGCGTATTAGTGTTGAGAGGCGGAGTTAAAGACAGGGAGACGCGTATTAGTGTTGAGAGGCGGAGTTAAAGACAGAGAGACGCATTTTAGTGTTGAGAGGCGGAGTTAAAGACAGGGAGACGCGTATAAGTGTTGAGAAGCGGAGTTAAAGACAGAGAGACGCATTTTAGTGTTGAGAGGCGGAGTTAAAGACAAGGAGACGCGTATTAGTGTTGAGAGGCGGAGTTAAAGACAGAGAGACGCATTTTAGTGTTGAGAGGCGGAGTTAAAGACGAGGAGACGCGTATTAGTGTTGAGAGGCGGAGGTAAAGACAGAGAGACGCATTTTAGTGTTGAGAGGTGGAGTTAAATACAGGGGAGACGCGTATTAGTGTTGAGAGGCGGAGTTAAAGACAGGGAGACGCGTATTAGTGTTGAGAGGCGGAGTTAAAAACGGGGAGACGCGTATTAGTGTTGAGAGGCGGAGTTAAAGACGGGGAGACGCATATTAGTGTTGAGAGGTGGAGTTAAAGACAGGGAGACGCGTATTAGTGTTGAGAGGCGGAGTTAAAGACGGGGAGACGTACCTAGGCAGGAGAGCGGTGATGGGTGTGACGACACACAGCAGGTAGAAAAGAGGATCTCCCAGCAGCCTCTGCATGCTCCAGTACGGGTTGGAGGGCGAGTAGCAGGTGGGGCAGGAGGCGTTGTAGCAGAGAGCCACGGTGAAGAAAAGCAAAATGCTGAACGCTATGGACACCCAGTTCATCCACGTCTGAGACACAACACAACCAAATCAATACTTTTTAAATCAGTTCTTGTTTAATAAAAAAGTAAAATAAATAAACAAAAGAGAATTAAAAATTTACAACAGAATAAAAAAAAGGATGGGGAAAAAAAAGGAAAGAAATCTAGAACAAGAAGAAAGTCAGAATGAGGGATAGTCTAATGAAGATAAAATGAGAGAAAAAAGATTGAGGAATAAAAAGATTAAGAACAGAACAGAACAAAAACATAATCAAGAACATGACTGGAATCCAGAGTGCAGCAATGCAAAAGAGCACAAATAAGATGCAAAGAAAAAGAGAGGGATGAGAAGAAGAGAAAAAAAAGAGAAGAGAAGGAAGCAAGCGGGGGAAAAAGGTAAAAAAAAAAAAAGAAGATAGAAAGAGAGAAAAGAAAGAGGAGGGGAAAGAAGGATAAAGCAGGAAAAAACTGAAAAGCGTTAAATGAGAAATAGCATGGAGAGAGAAATTCTTGAAAAATGTAATAAAATATACAACTATGAAAAAAGGTTTTCCAAAGGGGGCAGGACATGGGGGGCGGGACATGGGGGGCGGGACATGGGGGGCAGGACAGTGTATAAGCAACAACCCTGACATGTGTACGGCCCATACTTCACACGCAGAAACACATCGGCTCTAAATGTATTGCTGCAATGTCCTGCAACAAGGATCTACATCTGCCTCATTAATCCCACAGAAAGAGAGAGAGAGAGAGAGAGAGAGAGAGAGAGAGAGGGAGAGAGAGGGAGAGGGAGAGAGAGAGAGAGAGAGAGAGAGAGAGAGAGAGAGAGAGAGAGAGAGAGAGAGAGGGAGAGAGAGAGAGAGAGGGAGAGAGAGAGAGAAAGAGAGGGAGAGGGAGAGAGAGAGAGAGGGAGAGAAAGAGAGAGAAAGAGAGGGAGAGGGAGAGAGAGAGAGAGAGGGAGAGAGAGAAGGAAAGAGAGAAAGAAAATGTCAGGGTGTAAAATGTTCCACTCACATGCAAGACAAACACCTATTAGGTTTGGAGCGCTGTTTGTGTCAGACAAACATGTATCTGTATCACTCTCTCTCTATATATATATATATATATATGTGTGTGTGTGTGTGTGTGTGTGGGAATGAAGTTACCTGTCAGGGTGATGTATTACTGTGTACTATCTCCTGAATCATTCCAATCAGCCGAGCTGTGTGTATAAATATTCTGAACCTGTTCCACACTAAAGCTCATGGTTTTATCACATTCCCGTCCTGCACACTACTCTTTATACCAAATTCCCTACGCACTATTCCTCATACCCGAATCCCTACGCACTATTCCTCATACCCATAGATTCCATAGACACTATTCCCCGTGTGCTCTTCCATAGACACTATTCCCCGTGTGCTCTTCCATAGACACTATTCCCCTGTGTGCTCTTCCATAGACACTATTCCCCGTGTGCTCTTCCATAGACACTATTCCCCGTGTGCTCTTCCATAGACACTATTCCCCGTGTGCTCTTCCATAGACACTATTCCCCGTGTGCTCTTCCATAGACACTATTCCCCGTGTGCTCTTCCATAGACACTATTCCCCGTGTGCTCTTCCATAGACACTATTCCCCGTGTGCTCTTCCATAGACACTATTCCCCGTGTGCTCTTCCATAGACACTATTCCCCGTGTGCTCTTCCATAGACACTATTCCCCTGTGTGCTCTTCCATAGACACTATTCCCCTGTGTGCTCTTCCATAGACACTATTCCCCTGTGTGCTCTTCCATAGACACTATTCCCCTGTGTGCTCTTCCATAGACACTATTCCCCTGTGTGCTCTTCCATAGACACTATTCCCCGTGTGCTCTTCCATAGACACTATTCCCCTGTGTGCTCTTCCATAGACACTATTCCCCTGTGTGCTCTTCCATAGACACTATTCCCCTGTGTGCTCTTCCATAGACACTATTCCCCTGTGTGCTCTTCCATAGACACTATTCCCCTGTGTGCTCTTCCATAGACACTATTCCCCGTGTGCTCTTCCATAGACACTATTCCCCGTGTGCTCTTCCATAGACACTATTCCCCTGTGTGCTCTTCCATAGACACTATTCCCCTGTGTGCTCTTCCATAGACACTATTCCCCGTGTGCTCTTCCATAGACACTATTCCCCGTGTGCTCTTCCATAGACACTATTCCCCGTGTGCTCTTCCATAGACACTATTCCCCGTGTGCTCTTCCATAGACACTATTCCCCGTGTGCTCTTCCATAGACACTATTCCCCGTGTGCTCTTCCATAGACACTATTCTCCGTGTGCTCTTCCATAGACACTATTCCCCGTGTGCTCTTCCATAGACACTATTCCCCGTGTGCTCTTCCATAGACACTATTCCCCGTGTGCTCTTCCATAGACACTATTCCCCGTGTGCTCTTCCATAGACACTAAAAAGCAAGAAATTTCAAAAGTAGAGAAATAAACATTTTTAAAAGAGAGGACAAAAAGGGAAAGAAGAAAAGGAAAGAAGTTAGAAGATGCGTTAAAAGAGTAAAAACATTAGCAGAGTGAAGAAAAACTAGAAGGTACTGATATGTTCAACGCTTTCCACAGAGGTTCTAATGTTGTGTTGTAGAGTTCTAATTAGATGGAGAACTCTTTCCTTGAGTCTTGTAGGTTTTAGAGTGCAGCTTAGTGGTGTTTCCTTACCCAGGTTTTGGTTTCGATTCCAAGCTGCAGCAGGATGGTGAAGAGGGCGAGGGTAGTAATGGGCGTGCCCCAGGTGAACAGATCCACGTCCGAGTCAGCGTACGCCTGGGATACAGCCCAAAAATAAAACTGATCAAACACCACAACCACATAACAAGCTGAAATATATATGAATAATGTACTCACAAAGTAGGGGATGAAGAAACATATGAGACTTTGATAAATAGCATCGATCATATTCATCCAGAACATGTACGGCTTATATTCCTGAAAAAAAGAAATTATAATAATAATTGTAAATAAAAAAAAATAAAAAATTTTAATATATATATATATATATATATATATATAGTCCCAATTACATTTGGAAATTGAAGTGGCAAATACCATTGACTGCCTAAGCAAATACAGGAAGCCCTGATTGGTGTTCTAAGCATAGGAATCTGGTTAAATTCTCTGCAGATGTAAAGGCCAAAACTAAGAAACTGGAAGCAAGATGATGTGAATCAAATCTGGTAAAGATTCGACAAAATTTGGAGGACTAATGTGACCAATTTTAGCATGTTGTTGCAACATTTGACCAGTAGGTGGCGTTAGGAAGCAAGAAATTTGTTGCATAGCCTCGGGTCATAATTCTAAAAAGGCGCTTACCAAGCTGTGTTAGTGTGCAATGTCGTTTGTGAAATACAACCTCAGTTCCTGCTTGCCAACGTCCGGTTTGTTGGCCAGTTACAGACTTGTCCATGTGGGTATTAAAAAGACTACAAATTTGGTGTTGGTTGAACATAATTTGTAGGAGGAGTAGCACAAAATTCGTAGGAGTAGATTTTGTTAAATAATAATAAAAAAATAAATAAAAAAAAGATACTGCCACAGGATTGAGGGAAATTCTTTTCGAGCAGCAGTTAATGAGAATTTGGCAGTGCCTGTTCTTTTTTTAATCAGGTGGTGTGGCATTGTTACACTGCTATGAGGGTTAGGGTTAGGGGGGCATGGGACTTTGAGGAAGAGGTGGGGGAGCTCGGAGAAAGGGGTTAACAAAAAAGGGGTGGTAACATTGAGAAATTTTACCAACATTGAGGGGGAGCTCAGAGAAAAGTGGGGAACTTGAAGAAAGGTAACTTGGAGAGATAAAGAAGAGAACTCGAGAAAGAGTTGGGGGAACTCGAAGAGAAATGAAGGGCCGTAAAGAAAGGTGGGGAACCCAGAGACAAGAGGGAACTCTGAGGGGATACTATGAGAAGAGGTTGAAATTAGGAGACAAGGGAACTAATGGTGATTTTTTCAAAAGAGGGGGCTCCGAAACAAGGGGGAATTCATTGAGGGGGTAACTCTGAAAAAAGTGAGGAAAGTTTGAATCCAGCTGAATCGGGGCCTCAGTCTTACACTGCTCATGTTTTGATTGTATTATTTTGTGTCCAAATGTACAACAGCAGCCACTTTTTCACAGCTGAGCTCCAGCATGTGCTCTGTAGAGTTGTAGTCTCCCTCAGGACTTGGATACGCCCTCTGGCTCGTGTGCAAATGGCACGCTGCCCAGCTGCTGCTTTCACCCCGAGCCTCGATTCATTACAGCAAACATGTTTCCATCACAGAACCGAAGCAAACTTATGCAAAACAACTGCTCCTGTTTCCACACGCTGGAACTCATCTGCCAAAAACCCCTAACCGCAATTTATCTGCAGGAACAGAACTACATCCTGCTGATGACAGACAACCTGGTGGTTAGCTAATGTACCACTGCCGCTCGGTAACGGTAACTCATAGCTGAGATATAAAATTCTATATCAAATTAGTTTATAGTTAAACACAGGTAAAAAAATGGGTTCCAGCATCAGGCTACATTGTTCAGAGGAAGTAACTCGAGGCACATTGATTATCAAATTAGTACTAATTAATGAAGCATCAGGATTAGACAAAATCTAGTGAATAGTAACAAGTCTGTCGACCAGCCCGGGACACGTTAGAAGTCATGCGTACCTCCGAGTTCTGTCCGTTCATATAGAGCTGAGGTAGTTCCTGCAGGGTCTCCGCGGATACGTCTTTATCCAACGTGCCGGTGATGAGCTGCGGGAATGCTGAGAACATCAGGTTGAAGAAGATCAGATACCACTGATCGACCATGGCTGAGCCAGAGAATCCGCAGTAGAACTGATACCAGAAAATAAGCGCCACAAACATCTGGGCAGAAGACAAATACAAGATCAGGATAAACGTGATAAGCAATGCATCTCCATCCCAAAGAAACACATCATTACTGAGGTGTACTGAGGTGTCCACACAAACTTCTTTGAAAGAACTAAGGTTCCGGGAAGTACGTTTTTTTTTTTTATCATCATTCAGGTGTGATGAACCCACATTAAAGTGGCAGTAGGTAACTTTTTCATTGAAACAAACAAGTCCTTTGAGCTGTGAATTTGGAATTTGAAAGGTTTCAGGTGGTTTCATCTTTGTTTTAGCTCGTCTATAGTGTTTCTTCAAGGCATAAATCAACTTTACGCTACCTGGCTCTAAAAACACTAAACAAGTCAATGTCACAAGAACATGAGCTAGCAATTATCAAGATTTCAAGCAGATGGCATTAGCCATCATTAACATTTTATCAACTATATAGGAGGCTAAGCCTTGTTAGCTAAAACTAGCTAGAAGTATCAAGCTAGGGTTAAAACGTAGAGATAGTTAGCGTATTACGATTCGCTACTTTGATGCAGCGAATTATATTTTGATAACTTGGGTAATTAGCTAGTAAGTTTATGTTATATTTCGGGGGTCTATGAATCAGCTTTAATTTGAATAAGTTAGCTAGATAGCTTAGCTGTTCCTTTAATGAAACACTAAATGTAAAAGTTTAGCTGCTGCGTGTATAGTGATAACAGCAGAAATGAACCCGTGGCTGCTTACAGCATTTTTGTAGAAGAAGTAGAGGATCATGTTGGCCAGCCGAGAGTAGCACCAGTGTCCATGAACCAGGAGGAGCTTCTGCAGGTACTGAAAGCGAGGAAGAGCAAAATCGCTGGCCATCACTGCCTGCGCACACAGCGAGAGAACGTTAATCAGCATGACACTCCAACACACACGTGTATGTTACTGCATTTATCCTTCACGTTCAGCGCTGAATTCGACCAAAAAAATAAAGAGGAAAACGAATGTGTGTGAGGACAAAGTGATGCATCCAAACGCACCAGGGCTCTACAGGATTAAACGGAGATCAGGTTGTAATGCAGAAAAGTGTATTAATCATGTACACTGTGCTTAGTGGGAGGAGGAAGTGGAGGACTAAACCACCAGCACCAATCCATTTAGCAAGACAGAGTCCATTTCAAGTGAAGATAAAGTGAGGAGCAGATGTTCTCACAGAGCTGAAGCTAAGCAACCCACCTCCACCCCCCACCTGCAGGCTTAATTAGTGCTCTTATTCATTCATATAAAACATCTGCACCTGTGTTCATAACACACTCGCTGTCAAAGAGGCATGACAGGTATTGAAACCTGGGAGGGCAGGTAGTAGCAGGAAGGACATTAGATACCATCAATTGCCCAGTGCAAAGTGAGGAGTGTGAGGTACAAACGCTAAAAAGTTAAATGTAAATAAAAATATTAAGTTAAATGTAAAGTATGATGTATTCAGTGCAAATTACAGTGTAGAGTTTGTGTAAAATATACATTGTAAAGAGTAATAAAATGTAAAATATGAAGTGTAAAGTTTAATAAATTAAGTGTAAAATATAAAAAGTAAAGGATAATAATTTAAGTGTAAAATATGAAGTGTAAAGGGTAATTAGGTGTAAAATATGAAGTGTAAAGAATAATAACTTTACTGTATTACTGTAAAATATGAAGTGTGAAGGGTAATAAATTAAGTGTAAAATATGAAGTGTAAAGGGTAATAAGTTTACTGTAAAATATGAAGTGTAAAGAATAATAAGTTTACTGTAAAATATGAAGTGTAAAGAATAATAAGTTTACTGTAAAATATGAAGTGTAAAGGGTAATAAGTTTACTGTAAAATATGAAGTGTAAAGGGTAATAAATTAAGTGTAAAATATGAAGTGTAAAGGGTAATAAGTTTACTGTAAAATATAAAGTGTAAAGAATAATAGGTTTACTGTAAAATATGAAGTGTAAAGAATAATAGGTTTACTGTAAAATATGAAGTGTAAAGAATAATAAGTTTACTGTAAAATATGAAGTGTAAAGGGTAATAAATTAAGTGTAAAATATGAAGTGTAAAGGGTAATAAGTTTACTGTAAAATATGAAGTGTAAAGGGTAATAAATTAAGTGTAAAATATGAAGTGTAAAGGGTAATAAGTTTACTGTAAAATATAAAGTGTAAAGAATAATAGGTTTACTGTAAAATATGAAGTGTAAAGGGTAATAAATTAAGTGTAAAATATGAAGTGTGAAGGGTAAAGCATAAAAGGGAGAAGGAAGAATAAAAAGAAACGTTGGAGGATGGTGTAAAATATTAATTGTAAAATATAAAGTGCAAAGATACATTTTTGAGGTATTTTAGAGATAAATGTAGAGGCCAAAGCGTAAAGTATAAAGCACAGGTTGATTCAGATAAGAAAAAGTTAGAAGGATATCATTTAAATGTATAAAACAATAAAGTATAAAGTGCAACATGTAAATGCTAAAGTGAAAAACTTTACGTACTGTAAACGTGTAAAAAGTGTAACAACGATAACCAATCAAAGTGTAACAATGTAAACTGTAAAATAAAAAGTAAAGTAAAATTGTAAAGTATATGAAAGATACTATGTAAAAATATAAAGTGGAACGTTAATGATAAAGTGCAAAATGTAAAGTTTAAGTGTAAAGCATATCATTATTTTAGATTTAACTAAACAGAGTTCATGCAGTAATTATAAAATAATGTGCACAGAGCCAAGTATATAAAGTATAAACTGTAAAGTTCAAAGCGTAAAGGAAAATGTTTATATACAAACCGTTACATGTAAATGAAAAAGTAAAAATGTAAAGTATAAAGTGTAAACGTGTGAAGGGGAAAATGGTGATTTTGACAGTAAAAGGCTAAAAGGTAACGTATAAAGTGTATAAAATGTAAACTTTTACAGTGTATGATGTAAATTGTAAGCATTTCTAGCACTCTTTATGGAATACACACAGCTGTAGATGAACATCTCAGACATCACACTGAGGAAACACACACATTCTCAGGACCTCAGAACTAAAATTGAGTTCAAGCCCAAACGTTTCTTATTTGATGGAGCAGAAAGAGTGAATGAGCGTTATGGATGGACGGCTGAGTGGATGTTTGATTGTTTAAGTAGATGGCTGGATGGATAGATGGATGGATGGATGGATGGGTAAGTGGACGTATGGTTGGTGAGCGAGGCTGAGAAGAATTTGATGTAGAAACTGATACCTAAAGATCCATAAATGTTTCATTCAATTTGGCACTGAGAGTAAGATGAATTGAAGTGGTGTGAGATGATATGAGGTGGTGGGGTGAGGGAGAGTGGGACAGTGTGGAATGATGGAGTGAGATGGTCTGAGATACAATGAGGTGAAATGAGATAGAGTGAGATAGAATGATATGGAGTGAGGTGGGATGAGATGGTCTGAGATACAATGATTTGGAATGATATGGAGTGAGGTGGGATGAGATGGAGTAAGAGAAAGAATGAACAGTTTTGCTTTGCGGAATATCTCCTCCTCTCCCTCTTCCCTCAGCTCTGTTCTTACCTGCATGCCCTCCTGCCCCGAGATACCCACACCAACATCTGCCACCTGGATCATACTGACGTCGTTAGCCCCATCACCTAGAGAGAGCCAGAGAGCAAGACAGAGCAGAAGAGATAGATAGATAGATAGATAGATAGATAGATAGATAGATAGATAGATAGATAGATAGATAGATAGATAGATAGATAGAGAGAGAGAGAGAGAGAGAGAGAGAGATTATAACAATAATAAAATAAAGACACATGGAGGTGTCTAGACAGAACTTTGACAGGAATCACAAACTAGTGAGGGCGGAGTCTCAGCGTCTACTGTACTGAAGGATAGTGACTGAAAAGAAATGCTGCACAGACCGAGTGTTAAAAACCCTGTGGCTAAATAACAAACTACGATGGATAGATGGATGGATGGATGGATGGACAGATGGATGGATGTTAATAAATATTGTTTCATCTGTAATATCCATACCCAAACCTTTCTGTCTTATTTTGAATACATATTTTATATTTTTATACTTATTTTTTATATTCTATTCCTATCTACATGTAAATTCTTCAGTATTGAACACTGGTAAAAAGCATTTCACTACATGTCACTAAACAATGTTACAGTTACAGTCGTGAACATTCACAGCCCTGCAGTTTAGCTAACTGACTAGCTGCAGTAAGAGGACATTTGCAAATTAATGAATATTCCTGACCATTGATGCCTTTATCATTGCGTAGACGTTACGATTCGTTCTTCTTTAAAAGTTTCGTGTTTCTCTGAAAAAGCGACGTTCTAAAACAGGAAGTAAACACAAAACGAGCACAACAAATCTGCACTCCGTGCCCTGAATAACGGCGTGATACAATGGCACCTGGACCCAAGTGAAGGTCAAGCAAGGACAACGAAACAATCACTGTTTACGCTGCGCCGCCGGACCCATTCATCTCGCTGGCTTTTGAAGTGCAGGCCAGGATATTGTTCTGAGAGACACTTTAGTGTGTAAGAAATTAAACACACTCAGACTCATGCTGTTATTGGAAATTAATTAACGATGAAGTGAGATTGATTAAGATTAATTGAGATGATGTGGGGTGAGATAGAGTGAGATGAAATGAGATAAAGTGAGGCTGAGTGAGATGAAATGAGATGTAGGGAGATGGAGTGAGAAGAAATTAGATGACTTGAGATGAAATGAGGTGGGGTGAGATGGAATGAGGTGGGGTGAGGTAGAATGAGATGGAGTGAGATGAAGTGAGGTAGAATTAGATGGAGTGAGATGATGTGAGGAAGAATGAGGTGGAGTGAGATGAAGTGAGATGGAATGAGGTGGAGTGAGATGAAGTGAGGTAGAATGAGATGGAGTGAGATGAAGTGAGGTAGAATGAGATGGAGTGAGATGATGTGAGGAAGAATGAGGTGGAGTGAGATGAAGTGAGATGGAATGAGATAGAGTGAGATGAAGTAAGATGGAATTAGGTGGAGTGAGAGAAAGTGAGGTAGAATGAGATGGAGTGAGATGAAGTGAGGTAGAATGAGATGGAGCGAGATGGTGTGAGGTAGAATGAGGTGGAGTGAGATGAAGTGAGATGGAATGAGATGGAGTGAGATGAAGTAAGATGGAATGAGGTGGAGTGAGAGAAAGTGAGGTAGAATGAGGGTGG
>NC_139575.1:2226808-2236808 GCF_946808225.1 Silurus aristotelis
TACTGTGTAACTAGCACGAGGATCATCTGTCTTCAGGATCATGTGATTTAACTACCAAGCTAGTGAACACAATGCTAACTAATAGACTCAAGATCTTTTACATAAACGAAACAAGCTGTGAGAGAAGGATACATGTTTGCCTGTATACACGCTATCTAGCATCAAGCTAGTCAAGTTATTTAGTAAAACAGTAATCAGGGGTGCTACAAATCCTACATTCATTTATTGCACTGTTAACCAGTTATCAACATTAAGATGAGATTTTCTGCACTTCCTGCTCCGTGTTTGCTCGAAGTCTCAATCCCGATATTAGCATTGCTGTGTTAGCAGGTAGCTAGCGTTAGCCTCAGGTTAGCCACAGGAAAAAGGAGAGAATGGCAGAGCAGCAGATGAGAAGATGAAGCTCTGACCTAGCAGGTGAAGATCGGTCTCCAGCCGCAGCGCCGACTCGAACAGCAGCTCCTCTCTGCCCTGGATGGCCGTTTCAGCCTCCAGGTGGCGCCGCAGCCAGCAGGCATACTCTTCCTTACTGAGGACCTGGAACACAAACCAACTGTCACGACAACCAGAAAAAAAAAATACAATCACAATCTCAGACAAGCGTATCACAATATTATTTATCATGATTCTGATGTAACAGTGAAATATCGCCAGGCCGTTCAGCCTGCTGATTAGAGTTCAAAACAAGCGGGAAAAGAGTGAGAGATGAAGAGAAAGAGAGAAATAAAGAGAAGGGCAGAAAGGAAAGGAGACAGAAAGATGGAAAGAGAGAGAGAAAGAGAGGAAGAATGGGAGTGACAGTAAGAAAGAAAGTTGAATAGAGAAAGAGAGAGAGAGAGAGAGATGGAAGAAAAAGGGAGAGAGAGAAGAGAAAATGGGAGAGACGATAAGAAAGAAAGATGGCTGGAGAAAGAAAGAAAAAAAGAGAAAGCATGGAAGCAAGGAAGAATGAAAGAGAGAATGGGAGATAGAAAGAGAGAGAATAGGAGAGAGAGAGAGAGAGAGAGAGAGAGAGAGGGAGAGAGAGAGAGAAAGAGAGAGAGAGAGAATGGGAGCGACAGAAAGAAAGAGAGTGAGGGAAAGATGGAAAAAGGAAGATAGAGATGGAGAGATGGTGAAGAGAGAGAGAGGGAGAGAGAGAGAGAGAGAGAGAGAGAGAGAGAGAGAGAAAGAGAGAGAGAATGGGAGCGACAGAAAGAAAGAGAGTGAGGGAAAGATGGAAAAAGGAAGATAGAGATGGAGAGATGGAGAGAGAGAGGGAGAGAGAGAGAGAGAGAGAGAAAGAGAGAGAGAATGGGAGCGACAGAAAGAAAGAGAGTGAGGGAAAGATGGAAAAAGGAAGATAGAGATGGAGAGATGGAGAGAGAGAGAGAGAGAGAGAGAGAGGGAGAGAGAGAGAGAGAGAAAGAGAGAGAGAATGGGAGCGACAGAAAGAAAGAGAGTGAGGGAAAGATGGAAAAAGGAAGATAGAGATGGAGAGATGGTGGAGAGAGAGAGAGAGGGAGAGAGAGAGAGAGAGAAAGAGAGAGAGAATGGGAGCGACAGAAAGAAAGAGAGTGAGGGAAAGATGGAAAAAGGAAGATAGAGATGGAGAGATGGAGAGAGAGAGAGAGAGAGAGAGAGAGAGAGAGAGAGAGAGAGAGATGCTGCTGATGCATTGGCAATAATATTAAACCAGAATGTGACATTCCACCCTGAGTGCATCGTTTTTTTAGTGCTGACCGTGTTTTCGGTGACGACTGCGTGTCCTGTATTATTTTTTTACCCCGCCCATTTTGTTCCCCCCTATTGAGTGTGGGGTTCTAGCATCTCCCATAATGCAATTCCCCCCACCAGGCTGTTTAGATTGATGTATGGCATGCCTGGGGGGGTCTGTGTGCTTTGCCCCGGCTCGTTCACTCTGTGTGTCAGTGTATGTGAATCCTGGCTGTTCCCCCATTTATTTCTATGGGGGAATTAATTGCCCCCTGCCCGTCGTACCCGGGGTAATCGGTGAACGTGGGGTGTGAACAAGCGGATATGTCGTACAAGCACAGGGCAAACACGGGCCGAGCAGTCGAGCGTCGGATTCCCCATTCATTTTCTATGGGGACCGGAATTTCACAAAATTCTGAGCGGGTCCGGAGTTTGAGGGGCATATTGTTGTGACCCATTTTGGTCATGTGATCGAAAACATCTGGGGAAAATCACACACCTCCCCCAAACAGGCTGCACGATTAGAGGTATCACTCGGGGCAAAAACTCCGGGACGAGTTACACCCGGAAGAATTTGCAAGATTGTAATAGTGATGGTTTTCAAACAACACAAATAAATATTCCATTTAAGAAATTTGAAAGAGAGATCATTTAGAAAGCGAGAGAGTGAGAGAGAGAGCGAGAGAGAGAGAGAGAGAGATAAAGGGGTAGAGAGAAAGTGAAAGAGTTTTCCGTGTTCTCCTCCTCACATCTCTGCTCACCTTCTTGGCGATACACAGGGTTCGGAGGCCGTCAGCGGCGTACAGGTTCAAGTAGTTCTGGGTTTTGCAGAGAATTTTACGCTGACGTTTTCCTTTAGAATTTTCTGGAATGAAGAAATAAATTTAAGCACAAACCACAGACACACACTCAAAGATACGTACACACACACGCACACACACACACACACACACACACACACACAAGTTTGTGCTCCTTGAACATTCCATTCCACATTGAGTTCCCATTTGCTGTTATAATGAGCTCCACACTCCTGGGAAGATGTTCCACTAGATGTTGTGGAGATTCATTCAGCCACAAGGGGGCGTTAGTAAAGTCAGGTACTGATGTAGGTGTGGTGAGGAGTCCTGGGGTGCAGTTAGCGTTCACATTAATCCCAAAGGTGTTCAATAGGATCGGAGCTCAATCTCAGAATATGTTCTACTCTATACATACAATACATGCAAAGCAGATCTTCATGGAGCTGGATATGTGCACAGGGGCATGGTCATGCTGGAACAGGTTTTGTGTCTCTCAGTTTAAGTGAAGGCAAAATCTCTTGCTACTGCATCCAAAGACGTCCTGCACAATAGTGTGCCTTCAGGAACAGTTTAGAGAAGAACCATGTATGGATGGAAAAATCAGGTGTTCCAGTAGATTTCCTTGCTACAGCATATCTATGGCTTCATCACACACACACACACACTGCATGTAGTGAGCATAATCAATAGCAAAATATAAACATGCACGGAGAAAAACAAATTTAAGAACATCCATCCATCAGTCTATGTACATTGATGGACAGAACAGATGGATGGTGAGATGGATTGAAAAGTCTAAAAACTAAAATACTCTGAAGAAAGAAATAATCCAGATGTTTCAGATTTTTCTTCTTTCAGTAAATATTTTTAAGTACCATAGCTTCTTCTAGCCCCACCCCCTGCCCAATCAGGTTCTTTTCTGTGCTCATGCCAGGCCCTGATTGGCTAACCTCCTTGTATGGAGTAGTTTCAGAGGCATGTTCAGATCAGTGTTCAGATCAGTCTGAGATGTTTGGTGTAACGAGTGATGGTTTAAAAGTCCAACATGTGAAGCTGCGAAAACCATTTTTTTTTAAGGACTGCATCCTGACAGGAAACTCGCACCAGAGCAGAGTGAGATTGTCGCTCGACACGTAGTCGCGAGTGGGCGAAAGTGTCGAACCTCCCCTTCGCCTCGCCTCGAACCCCCCGTGATTCATCAGCAGGCTGCAGGCGTCGGCTTGCCAACACGCCATGTTTATCAGCTCGGGCCTCCGCCACCTGCTTCCTACAGCAACACCACCTTCTCAAAACGACGCCTAACTCTTTTGAATTTCTGGGGAAAAAAATTCTGGGCGTATAAAAGAGGCATGTACTTTATTAAAGCTCAGCTGGAAATTAATTGTTTTTTAATATAAAATGTAAAATATTTTTTAAACAATGCTGAAGTGCAACATTGAGGTGTTTCCTCACGATCACAGAGTTTTATCTGGTGTAGAAACGCACGCCTACTCTAATGCTATAAACAACAGGGTTATGAATATGCATCGGTATGCAAATGAGGAAGCGAGCTGTGAAAACCGGGCCACGTTTCGGGCCACGTTCAGTCTCGGTTCATTACAGATGTATTTAGCGAACCTGTCGGGATATCTTTCACCGTTACCATGACAACGACTATTTCTGTTTACTAACCTCATTTACGTAGAATAGAACTAGCTTCTGGGGCGAAATTGAAATTTTCAGATATCATCCTGCGATGATGATTTGCATGTCAGATGTGATTGGTTCAACTTTATGTTACCATGACAACTAGCTAGTTAGCTAGAATAGAGCCAACTTCGGCGGATAAAAGGATTTTCCAGGGATCTGGTCGGCATCCTTTATTAATCTGTATATCAGATGTAATTGGTCCACCTTGGCCATTGGGCTGTAGGTTGCCATGACTTTGATCTGCGCTAACAAAGTAAATAAATAGACAGCTAGCTGGAACTGAAAAGTTCTCTGCGGTAACACAAATTTCTAGATATCATGTCACGATCCTTTAATAATTTGCATATCAGTCCCGATTGATCCAATTTGAATTTTGTTACCATGGCGACCAAATAAAATATATAAATAAATAAAATCGATAGCTAGCTAGAATAAAACCGCTTTTGTGTTGTTCCCAAGGCTAATAACTTGTACATGTGATCTGCAAATTAATAAACTAGAAAACAACAGGAACGCAGTTCTAGCTAGCTTTAATTATTTTTGTTGCTGTCACCATGGTAACCAAATTGGACCCCGCCTCCTTAACCAGTTCTGAGAGAAGTTTACTCATGTAACCGTGACGCTGTTCATTTCAGGACACATTCTATAATCCATGGCTCTGTTATTTAATAAGGCAACACACAGGACTACAGAATTAAGGCGGCCATGTTTGTTTTTCTGCTCCAGCGTGGAAGGCAGGTCTGTACAGTGTTTTATGTGTTCACACACTTCAAAGGAGGCGTACGGTTCTGCGTTGCCGCTTCCCTTCATGTGTATTAGCGCTGGCCTGCTCTGCTTTTCCTCCATCGTCCTGTCAATGGAGTCATTGTAGAGTCTGGAGCTGCTGAACCCTGATGGGAGCTCCACCCGGGTGTGGTCACATGACCTGCTCTCGCACTTTATTTTCCAGCCACGTCAGCTTTTTGGCTCTGTGGTTCGACTTTAACATACAGTGCTGCAGATTTAGTTCGAGGGTTTTAACCAAACCAGAGTCTGAAGCCACTTGATCTGATGTGGGAGGAGCAAAAATATTTTTTGGGCAAGATTAATAAAAATAATCTGTTTTTTTTTCTTAGTAACAATTAAAAAAAAAAAAAAAAGTGTTTGTTGTCAAATCTAAGAGCTTTTTTACTTGACAACCCATTAACCTAAACACCAGTGCTGTTACTGACCAGCCACAGATCACCACCTTTCCCACACACCAATCATTGACCACCTTTCCCACAGACCAATCACTGATCATAATTAATCCTGATAACCAATCATCTGCCACCACTGCCAACCAATCACTGATCTGCATTGTTCCCACCAACCAAACAATGATCACATTGGTTACTGAAGACCAATGGTCACCATTAACAAACCAATCACTGATTACCACCTTTTCACAAGCCAATCACTAATCACCAACGCTCTTAATAACTAATCACCTGCCACTATTAACAACCACCATCACTCCTACCAACCAATCACTGATCACTTTTCCCACAGACCAATCATTAACCATGTTTCCTAATAACCAATCACCTGTCACCACTGTCAACCAATAATTGATCTCCATTGTTCCTACAAACCAATCACTAATCACTAATAAACAGTGCTCCCAATAACCAATCACCTGCCACGATTAATAACCAATCACCCTTCACCATCACTCCTACCAACCAATCACTGATCACCATTTTTGCCCGTACCTGTTGCAGGAGGTCTGATGAGGTCCATGATGACCGAGTCGGCTCCTTTGGTGTACACAGTGATCTGCTCGGTCAGAGGATGTCTCACCACCACAGACATGCGTTTCCGTGTGGAGTCGAACCCCAGCGTGTGCAGCAGCTCGAAGCTTAGCTTCCCCACATGCGGCAGCTCCACGGTCACCTGATCCGCCAGCCGGCCAACCAGAGCGCAGTTGTAGGCTCGTGCTGCGTACACCAGAGCCGCTTCGTCCGGAGACTCGGCTTCGTAACGCAGCTCGCCTTCATCCCGAGACGTAGGCTTGGCCGGGTCGTGTCCGAGCGGGACGGGGCTGAAGGCCTGCTGCAGACGCTCCTCCTCCAGCTTAGCCATCGCGTTCTCGGCCGACGGAGACGACAGCACACTGGAGACGGCGCGCTGAGACGACGAGCGGTTGGTGGCCAGGCTGGACGAGCTGCTGTTGTTGGATCCTGACGTTAGACGACTCGGTGTGAAGCGCTTGATAAAGTCCTCGATGGTCTTCACGGGAGATTTCAGCTCAAAACGCCGCACCTGGAAATAAAGAAACAGAAAAAGATTAAACGTGTTTGACATTAATTTTATTGCTATTTATTGCTATTGTATTCCTTTTACTGGTTAATGTTTTTAATAGTTTTATATTACAAAATGATATTGTGCTATATTTTGTGTTAAAATTACTTTACACCACCTTGTAATTCTTTATATACTTTTTCTTTCAGTACAAAATATAGCAGAAAAATCCTAAAATATACTACTGCTAAAACAGAAAAGCCATTATTATTATTATTATTATTATTATTATTAGTCTTATTAGTCTTATAATAATAATAATAATAATAATAATAATAATAAAAAGACATAATAATAATAATAATAATAATAATTTGTCTTATTATTATTATTATTATTTGTCTTATTATTAGTCTTCTTCTAATTCTTCTTCTTCTTCTTCTTCTTCTTATTATTATTAAGGTCTGGAGTGATATTTATCATGGAACCACCTGCCCAGTCACTGCACCTCAATCCTACTGAACTGCTCTGAGATGATCAAGAAACCTCCAACCAATGATGAACATCTTTGAGGCACGGCAAAGTAATTCAGCTGAACGTTTGGAGAAACAAAGTGTCCGGATGTTGAGGGTGTGTGAAGCTGTTCTTCATTTAAGGGAGGATTTTTTAAACCAGACCAGGTCATGTAATGGTATGAAATCTAGCTTGCTGTATAGAAACGAGGAACATGCACATGCCTTTCAAAAACCATGAAACACTCAGTATTTCCACACTTTTTACAGCCACTGTGTATAATAATCCTTTTAGATGTTCACTTCTCTGAAACGCTTTAAAAAAAGCCATGAAGAAGGATTTTCCCCTCCCCCACTCCCCGCTGAGGGACACACCCGTGTAGATCTGGCATGCTCTCGATTGCAGTTTAGGGAAAGGCTTCTGTGACGGTTACACAAACTATCTGCCTTTAACACACTCCCTCTGCTCACACACATCCCACTCCCCGAGCATTCCACACCAGCACGCGTAAATAAACTCCGAAGGCGAGCAGGTGATCGGATCTCAGATCTCAGATCGGAACGCTCGGGTGTGGACGGATCGGATACGCCCGGTTCACATGGTCACGGGAAGCACGCCGAGATCTGCCACTCCTGCAGAATCAAACGTCCTGCAGAACTTCAGGAGGAGCTCGGGTCAGAGTGCATCGAAGTGACGGATGTCCGAGATAAGACGTAGCTATAAGTATTGGCACCTACGGGTTTGCTCAGTGGATCACGGTAGAAAAGGGCAAAGTGCGGAACGCAAAGCGTCTAATGCAATCAGGCTAAAATGATTATGTCCTATTTAAACATAAAATATTGTTTATTATTAAATAAGAATTATTCATTATACAATATAAAATATAATATGTCGAAAATGTTAATAGAAGGAAAATGCAATGATTTGCAAATCTCATAACCCTATAATCTATTCACAATGAAACATATCAAACGTGGAATCTGAAAAGAATGACCACTTTTAAGATAAGCTTCAATACGTCTCAAAAAAGTTGGGACTGGGCCACTGTGTAGAATCACGTCTTCTGTCTGTGTACTTTTGAGAAGTGAGGAGACCAGTTTCGGAGGTTTTGGGAGATAAATGCTGTCCCATGTGTGTCTGGTACAGAATTCTAGCTGCTCGACAGTTCTGGGTGTCCTTTGTTGTATTTGTCATTTTTTTGCTTTATTTGCCGATTTATCAACCCGAAAACATCTGAAAATGTATCTTTATCTGTTTTTATAATGTTTGCTGTTCGGTTACATGACCACATCACATGACTTGACATTTTGATTTATCTCCGATTTGAAGCTTTCGAAAAAAGTGAAAAACATTTGGTGATGTAATGCGTTACACAAAACGTATAACTGTATAGACTCGATTTACCCGCAGCAACCAATCAGACTCTCCGCCTTTAGATTAGATAGATGTCGCCGCAGCAGAAGTTTCGGTGAGGATGATTCCAAAGATTTACGGTTTAAAACATCAGTGTAGCTGAAGAACGTGTGTGTGTATGTATGTATATATGTATATATGTATGTATGTATATATATATATATGTATATATATATATATATATATATATATATATATATATATATATATATATATATACACATATACATACATACATACATACATACATACATATATATATATATATATATATATATACATACATATATACACACACATATAAATAAAGAACCTGCGTACAGATCAGACCTTCACCCCCGGACTCACCTTCTGGCGCGGCTGATTGGGCGATGACACTACCACCGTGTTGCAGATGGTGAGAGCGATGAAGAAGTCAAAGACATCACACAGGTCAGGAGGAATCTGGTTTAAAAGCTGGGTGTGGAAACGCATGAACTCCATCTGACTGCCGCACTCGTTCACCTTATCCATCAGCTGAGGATCTGGAGTGATGTCTTTCTCCTACAACACCCACACCATCCATTACACCAACATTCCACAACGTTCTTGCAATTTCTGAATCGGTGTGTGTGTGATTCGTGTGTGTGTGTGTGTGTGTATACACACACGAGTGTGTGTACCATAGGGCTGCTGAAGGCGGTGTGTTTGGACAGGATGCTGGATGTGAGTGTTTATGTGTATAAATGTGTGTGTGTGTGTGTGTGTGTGTGTGTGTGTTTATACACGAGTGTGTGTACCATAGGGCTGCTGAAGGTGGTGTGTTTGGACAGGATGCTGTATATGTGTATATATACAGTGAGGAAAATAAGTATTTGAACACGCTGCTATTTTGCAAGTTCTCCCACTTAGAAATCATGGAGGAGTCTGAAATTGTCATCGTAGGTGCATGTCCACTGTGAGAGACATAATCTAAAAAAAAAAATCCAGAAATCACAATGTATGATTTTTTAACTATTTATTTGTATGATACAGCTGCAAATAAGTATTTGAACACCTGAGAAAGTCAATGTTAATATTTGGTACAGGAGCCTTTGTTTGCAATTACAGAGGTCAAACGTTTCCTGTAGTTTCTCACCAGGTTTGCACACACTGCAGGAGGGATTTTGGCCCACTCCTCCACACAGATCTTCTCTAGATCAGTCAGGTTTCTGGCCTGTCACTGAGAAACACGGAGTTTGAGCTCCCTCCAAAGATTCTCTATTGGGTTTAAGTCTGGAGACTGGCTAGGCCATGCCAGAACCTTGATATGCTTCTTACAGAGAAACTCCTTGGTTATCCTGGCTGTGTGCTTCGGGTCATTGTCATGTTGGAAGACCCAGCCTCGACCCATCTTCAATGCTCTAACTGAGGGAAGGAGGTTGTTCCCCAAAATCTCGCAATACATGGCCCCGGTCATCCTCTCCTTAATACAGTGCAGTCGCCCTGTCCCATGTGCAGAAAAACACCCCCAAAGCATGATGCTACCACCCCCATGCTTCACAGTAGGGATGGTGTTCTTGGGATGGTACTTATCGTTCTTCTTCCTCCAAACACTTTTAGTGGAATTATGACCCAAAAGTTCTATTTTGGTCTCATCTGACCACATG
>NC_139575.1:2249308-2286808 GCF_946808225.1 Silurus aristotelis
TGTGCAGAGGAGGGACATGGGGTATATCAGTAGAAGAATGCTGAGGATGGAGACACCAGGAAGGAGGAAAAGAGGAAGATCAAGGAGGAGGTTTATAGATGTGGTGAGGGAAGACATGCAGGTAGTTGGTGTGACAGAGGCAGATGTAGAGGACAGGGGGGGTGTGGAGACGGATGTAGAGGACAGGGGGGTATGGAGACGGATGTAAAGGACAGGGGGGGTGTGGAGACGGATGTAGAGGACAGGGGGGGTGTGGAGACGGATGTAGAGGACAGGGGGGGGGTATGGAGACGGATGTAGAGGACGGGGGGGGTATGGAGACGGATGTAGAGGACAGGGGGGGTATGGAGACGGATGTAGAGGACAGGGGGGGTATGGAGACGGATGTAGAGGACAGGGGGGTATGGAGACGGATGTAGAGGACAGGGGGTATGGAAACGGATGTAGAGGACAGGGGGGTATGGAGACGGATGTAGAGGACAGGGGGGGGTACGGAGACTGATGTAGAGGACAGGGGGGGGTACGGAGACGGATGTAGAGGACAGGGGGGTATGGAGACGGATGTAGAGGACAGGGGGGTATGGAGACGGATGTAGAGGACAGGGGGTATGGAAACGGATGTAGAGGACAGGGGGGTATGGAGACGGATGTAGAGGACAGGGGGGTATGGAGACGGATGTAGAGGACAGGGGGGGTATGGAGACTGATGTAGAGGACAGGGGGGGGTACGGAGACGGATGTAGAGGACAGGGGGGGGGTACGGAGACGGATGTAGAGGACAGGGGGGTATGGAGACGGATGTAGAGGACAGGGGGGGGTATGGAGACGGATGTAGAGGACGGGGGGTATAAAGGGGAGATATATAAATATGACTATATTGCCAAAAGTATTGGACACCTAACTTTTCATCTAAATGTGGTTCTTCTCCAAACACAATTGTATCGGACGTCTTCAAATGAAAAATGTTTTTCACATGAACTAGGAGACCCAAACCTGCTCCAGCATGACAATGTACATGTGCACAAAGCCAGCTCCATGAAAATCTGCTTTCCATGAGTTGGGGTGGAAGATCCCCTACTGTAGAGCTTCAACCCTATTTACCATGAATGCACCACAGACCTTCTCACCACATCTCACCTACAGGAGTACCTGACTTTAACACTCTTGTGGCTGAAAGAATCTCCACAAAATGTCCACAAAATCTAGTAGAACATCTAGTAGAAGTGTGGAGCTCATTATAACAGCAAATGGAGACTAAATGTGGAATGGGATGTTCAAAAATAGGAACATACTAATCTTCTGGTCAGGTCTCCACAAACCTTTGGCCGTATATTGGTTGATTAATTAATTAGACATTTGGATTTTATAACCTTAAATTATCCGGCTGTTGGCTGATGCCGTTGGTGCCGTGACCCGGTGAGTAACCCTGTGTGTGTGTGTGTGTGTGTGTGTGTGTGTGTGTGTGTGTAATTGAGATGAAGTCGCAGATGACTGGCAGGAGTTTCGTTCTTTAACTGAGTAAATATCAAGCAGCTGAATCCACTCGGAGAACAAACTGATAGTAAGACTCCTCCTGTTCCTCCTGCAAACACTCGCAAAAGAAGTTCTTTTGGAAAACACAGGCAGCCTGTGAGCTCACCAGGTCGATGAAGCTGCGCACCACCTGCCTCTGCTTCAAACTGGTCTCCCCGTCCAGAGTAGCCGTCTCGATGTGACACAGCCGGTCCGGATCGCTGGAGCTCAGCAGCAGCACGTCGGCCGGGACGATCTCGTTACAGCGCAGACGGATGAAGTCTCCTACACGGACCTCCTTCCAGTAGTGCTCCACATAGCGCTGCTCGATTCTGAAGAACACACACACACACACACACACACACACACACACACACACACACACACACACACACACACACACAGGGGTTACACACCGGGTCACAGCACCACCGGCACTGAACAACAGCTGGATAATATACGGTTATTTCAATGTTTCATTCATAAACACACACACACACACACACACACACACACACACACACACACACACACACACACAGGGGTAACACACCGGGCACACCGGCACTGAACAGCTGGATAATATACGGTTATTCAATGTTTCATTCATCAATTCATAAAAACACACACACACACACACACACACACACACACACACACCAGTGTAACACCTCTGAGGAGTCATAAATAAAATGTGACAGAGATCCTGAACTCCAGCTCTGAACCAGGTTCTCCTTCACACTCACTGCAGCGTGTGTGTGAGGTGATGATCACATCTCCACCTCAGCCCTCCAAAAAAAAAAACCTAAAAATAGCTTTACAGGAACTGTGCAAACACGGACGCAGAGACCAGGCCTCTGTAAAACCCAGCGAGAAACAAACCTCCTCTGTGTCCACGTTTCCCAGAGTTCCTTCAGCAACAACACAGAGTTTCTAGCAGACAAGTAGAGATAACGAAGAGCAGGGACGAGTCAGAGAGAGGACGAGTACAGCAGTGATGCAGGGACACAAAAACACGACGGAGCTGACACAAGATTGTTCTGTTAAAGTGTGTAGAGTAAATTCTAATAAAATCTCAAACAAATGGATAAAAAAAAAAAAAAAAAAAAACAACGAAACCGTTCGCCTTCATGATCCTAAACACCAAAATAAACAATCAGCAAAAAAATACTAATAAATAAGAGGGTGAATGTGTTCAAGAATAAACAAATCCAACTCATAAATATACAACAGAAAAAGTGCACACACGCATACGCACACGCAGACGCACACACAGACACGCACGCAGACACGCGCACACGCAGACACACACGCAGACGCAGACACGCGCACACACAGACACGCACGCAGACACGCGCACACGCAGACACACACGCAGACGCACACGCAGACACGCGCACACGCAGACACACACGCAGACACACACGCAGACACGCGCACACACAGACACAGCGCATTCCTGTAATCATCACCGCATTCAGAGCGTTTGGAGAAAACAATAGAGCTGCAGAGTTTTACACAGACACACACAGGAAAGGTGGAGAACACACACACACACACACACACACACACACACACACACTATTGTACAAAATGTTTTGATATACAACTTGTTTAAAAAAAAAAAGGTCAAATATCTATGTACTGTCTCTCTCTCTCTGTCTGTCTGTCTGTCTGTCTGTCTGTCTGTCTGTCTGTCTGTCTGTCTGTCTGTCTCGATATTAAAAAGGTTTGAAGAGAAATAATGATTAATTAAGTGAAAACTATAGAACATTTGCAGATTTTCTCTTCCCAAACAACAGATAGTGGAGCTGTTCATGTATGACGTGAGCGTGTGCGAGACGTGAGCGTGTGCGAGACGTGAGCGTGTGCGAGACGTGAGCGTGTGCGAGACGTGAGGGTGTGCGAGACGTGAGCGTGTGCGAGACGTGAGCGTGTGCGAGACGTGAGCGTGTGCGAGACGTGAGGGTGTGCGAGACGTGAGCGTGTGCGACCCGAACATGTTCGACACATGATCAAGTCAAGTCAAGAAGCTTTCATTGTCATTTTAAACATATATATGTGAGGCGCTACACAGTGACGTGAGACAACGTTCCTCCTGAACCCTGGTGCTACATACAACATCATAAAGCTACATAACAGAAACACAGAGTTAAAGACTAGTAAGTGTCCTCGCCACGTAAAGTGCATCGTGTGCAACCTGGTGCAAACAGTGTCGGACAACACAAGACAGTGTAGGACAAATACACAAAACACTAAATAGCGCCACCAGTAGACCTGCTGTATATTACACAGTGCAGTGTGTAAAAAAGAACTGAGTACAGGAGTGAACCTGTGATTTAACAACATGTAAACAAAACAGTTTGTGCAGAAAAACAACAACATGTAAACAGTTTGTAGTAATGAGGTGATGCTGAAGACTTGTGTGTGTGTGTGTGTGTGTGTGTGTGTGTGTGTGTGTGTGTGTGTGTGTTGAGTCCGGGTTCTACAGATCAGTCACACAGTTGTGGGTGTGTGTGTGTGTGTGTGTGTGTGTGTGTGTGTGTGTGTGTGTGTGTGTGTGTGTGTGTGTGTGAGAGTTTCAGTTTCAGTTTACGAAGCAGTGAGTGATTAGAGAAGTAGTGGTACAGGTGTTATTATTACAGTTACCAGTGAGTATAAAGAAGGGAGAAAAAGAGGAGGCAAAAAGAGGAAGTGGAGAAAAGGCAGCAGGAGGCGGAAGAAAAAAGAGGAAGAGGACAGTGGAAGCAAGGAAGAGGCAGAGAGGAAGATGAAAGAGTAAAAGAGGAAGAAAGGAAGAGGAAAGAGGAAGAGTAAAGGTGGGATAGGAAAGCAGAGAGAGAAAAAAGAAAGAGTGGAAGAGGAGAATATGTTTAAAAGAATAATAAATTACATTTTTAATCTAAAAATCTAATCTGATACATGAATGAAGAAGAAAAAACAAGGAAGTAAAGAAAAAGAGAAACATTACTTTAAAGTGTGTGTGTGTGTGTGTATTTTGAGTTATGACACCCCCCATTTCCTTTCTCTCTTTCTCTTCCTTCCTCCCTCTACCTCTCAATCTTCCCCTCTCTCTAGCTCCTTCCATCTCTTCCACCCTCTCTCCGTGTCTTTCCCTTTTTCATTCTCTCTCTTTCTCCCTCTCGCATGTATCTGCTCTTCCAGGTCACATGACTGTTAAACTATTTGAACACTTCAGAAGAAGTGAATCCTTGGGTGTGAACTGAAAGATCATGTGACCTTCATCCTCAAATCATCAAGCTGCAGGTTTGGTTGCAAACGTTGCAGATGTTCTCACAGCTGTAAGGTTTCTGTGGAACAATCTACTCAACACCACCATCCGGAAATAAACACAGGCTGAAGAACACACTTCAAACACACACACACACACACACACACACACACACACACACACACACACACACACACACACACACAACCACTAAGCTACAGAGCACCAGGACATCCAGAGACAAGAAAAGATTCTTCTGCCACTTCTCAATTATTCACTTCGCTACTTTTCTGTGCAATAAAATTCCTTATTGATTTTTCTTCATTAAGCTTCTGTCACCAAAACCAATTCCTTGTAAGTGCAAACATACTTGGCAAGAACATGTTTCCTCAAACAGATCATTCCAGAGGTGATTAAACCTGTTATAAAATTATAAACTCTTCCATTAGCACTGGTTTTGTACCAAAATCCTTCAAACTGCAGTTATCAACAACCTACTTAAGAAACCAGACCTTCACCCTGTCAGCTGTCCAACTACAGACCAATATCAAATCTCCCCTTTATCTCCAAAATTCTAGAAAAGGTTGTAGCACAGCAGCTCTGCTCACACCTACTTATGAATAACATTTTTGAAATGTATCAGTCAGGATTTCGGCCTCATCATAGCACAGAGACGGCGCTAGTTAAGGTGGTAAATGACCTGTTATTGGTCTCTGATCAGGGTTTTGTCTCTTTACTTGTTTTGCTCGACCTTAGTGCAGCTTTTGACACCATTGATCATCATCTCCTGCTTGCTGGACTGGAGAACGTTGTTGGAATAAAGGGAACAGCTCTCTCTTGGCTCAGGTCTTATTTGACTGATCGCTATCAGTTTGTTGATGTAAATGGTGAGTTCTCCACACTCTCTGAGGTAAAGTTTGGTGTTCCGCAAGGATCTGTCTTAGGCCCACTGCTTTTCTCTTTATATCTGCTGCCTCTGGGTGAAATTATTCATAAACATGGGATTCGCTTCTATTGCTATGCTGATGACACACAGCTGTATATTTCAGCAAAGCCAGATGAGAGAGATCAGCTTAACAATGTTAAGGAGTGTGTAAAGGACATTAGACAGTGGATGCTTGATAACTTTCTTCTGATCAACTCATAAGACGAAAGTACTTTTACTAGGACCACATGCAGCTAGAAGTAAACTTTCTGATTCCGTAGCATCTCTGGATGGTGTTTCTGTTTCAGCGTGTACGGCTGTCAAAGACCTTGGTGTGATTATTGACCCGAGTCTTTCCTTTGAGTCTCACGTAAATAATATCACCAGGATCTCCTTCTTTCTCCTTAGAAATATTGCTAAAATTAGAAATATGATGTCGTTACAGGATGCAGAAAAACTAGTAGATGCTTTTGTAACATCTGGATTAGACTACTGTAACGCTTTACTGTCTGGGTGTTGGAGTAAGTGCAGAAATAAGCTTCAGTTACTAGATCTAGAAAATATGATCACATCAGCGCTGTTTTAATCATCTACACTGCTCCCAATTACATCTCACACTGATTATAAAATACTACTACTGACGTATAAAGCACTTAACGCTCTCACGCCGCAGTATCTGAGTGAACTTCTGTACCAGTATGATCCTCCACACCCACTTAGATCAAAAGGTGCAGGCTATTTGTTGGTACCATAAATAACGAAGATACCTGTCTTTTACTCAATGCCACTGTCTCTAATCCATACAACATCTCAGGTCTCACCACAGTCCTATAAACTTTCCCTTTCACTCTCACAGATACTCTTCTATCACAGATCACTCCTGCTGTCACTCTTCTATACCCACTCCACCCTGCTTGCACTCTTTTCTTCACTTCTCTAACACACTCTACATTAATTTGCACTGTTGACCCCAGGTACCTGAACTCCTCCACCTTCTCCACCTCTTCTCCCTGCAACTGCACCCCTCCACTGCCCTCCCTCTCATTCACACACATGTACTCTGTCTTACTCCTACTGACTTTCATTCCCCTTCTCTCCAGCGTGTACCTCCACCTCTCCAGGATCATCTTCACCCGCTCACTACTCTTACCACTAATCACAATATCATCCGCAAACATCATAGTCCACGGAAACTCCTGTCTGACCTCGTCCTTCAACCTGTCCATCACCACTGCAAACAGGAAAGGGCTCAGGGCCGATCCTTGATGCAGTCCAACCTCCACCTTGAGCCAGTCTGTCGTTCCTACTGCACACTTCACTGCTGTCACATTGTCCTCATACATGTCCTGCACCACCCTCACATACTTCTCTGACACACCATACAGCTCCTCATATGCCTTTTCCTTGGCTTTCACCACATCCCTCTTCACCTGCTGCTTCATCTCCTTGTACTCCTGCCTACTTTTCTCATCACTCTGTCAATCCCAATTCTGTTTCTTCAACCTCTTTCTCCTGATGCTCTCCTGCACTTCCTTATTCCCCATTCTATTTGCAGATGTTACACCAAGTACTTTTCTATCTGTCTCCCTTATCATTTCTGCAGTAGTTTTCCACACACTATATACACAAACACACACACACCCCACTATATACACTACTACACACCAAAACACTATACACACACACACAAACACACACCACTATATACACTTCTACACTATATACACACATACACACCAAAACACTATATACACATTCTACGCACACCACCACACTATATATATATATATATGTGTGTGTGTTCTAGTACTACTAGTTCTACTACTTGACAGTATAATGAAGCAGAGGCCCAGTTCCCACTCAGAAGTTGATTGTTTTCCTCCAGCAGCATGTTTGATTCCTCTCACACCACGCTGTGCAACGGTCATGAAGATCTGCTGCTTCAGGAAATTAATCAACAATTTTTGACCTATCACAATCCAACACCCAATCCACTATCCAATCCAATATTCAATTCACCACCAAATCCAATATCCAAACCACCATCTAATTCAACACCTAATCCTGATCTGGAAGTCTAATGGAATTTAATTGTTGCTTTGGCTCCATTTGCACTAATGAAGTACAGATGGTCCCCGAGTTACGATGGTTCGACTTTTTGATTTTACGATGACGAGGCGATACAACTAAATTGTACAGGACTCCAGACTGCGACTAAAATGGTCACATTTGTGACCAAAAGTAATAAACTGTGAGTAATATTTTTGCTGAAATCGCCACCTGTGACTATCTAAATTTGCACGTTATGACCGAATAATCTGAATGTTATGACTTTTTATGTGCGTGTTCTATCATATCATTTGTTGAGGTAATAAATGGAGACGCATGCGCCGCCTACGCTTGAGTTTAAGTGGCAAAATAAGCGGACAGTGAAAGCGAAACTCACCTTTCCACATGAGAATAAAAAAAACATGTTGAAACTAAAAATATCAGACTTTTTCCAAACAGTCTCCATCTCTGTCCATCTCTTCTGCTGAAGACACGCCTGGTAGTAAAAAAGCAGGCTGCAGCTGTGCCAGCGTCGGAGAGAGAAAGAACGACAGACACTGAGGACAAGCAGTCAGTGAAAACTGAAATGAATGTGACTCCATGGATTCGAGAGTTTTCATGGCTGAGGTTCAGTCACGAGACAGAAAATGTTTTGCGACTTCTGCTCTAAAGCGGGCAGAGAAATCACGAGGAAAACTGATTTCATTACCGGAACAAATCGTAAAAAGAAAAAAAACAGTAGGGGATATTCAAAAGCATAATGCTCGTGATCCGATAATCGTGAAAAGCGCTTGCGGTGTCTCGTGCAAGCGGACTGGGTGAGAAAGGAAGTGTGACTGGAAGGAAGTGTTTATTATTTTCAAATATCATTTGGCGCCTGTTGTTTTTCTCATAGGAGACGACGGCTCCTTAATAGATTTTCTTGTCTGGAGCCCTGTCCATATGAAATTCTCAGAGTGAAGCCAGAATGTTGGATGAAGCCACTGATGGTTCCCCAAACCCAAAGTCAAACAGTGAGACGGCACTGAATTTTAAATGAGGAAAATATGAAATATTTGACTAAATTATTTCAGCGTTTGTTTGGCATTTTCAAACCGAAAGCAGCGTACCCTTAGCAGAACGTTGAGCTCCAACAGACTCCACCCTCATGTTCACTGTGGAGGTTTTGTTTTTTCACTCGGAAGAAAAAAAAAAGGACTGACTCTGTAACAGCGAGGGATTTTAGGCAGCGGATACACTCGTGACCTCTGACCTCAGGCACTCGAGGGAATTTTAAACCCCATGCCCCGATCCAGCCCCATGTGTTCCACCTTTCAAACCAGGGAGTTCCACCACGAACGCTGAGTGAAGCTCATTCAGCCTGGAGAACATGCAGTTCTGTTTCAGCGTCTACAGCCTGAAGAACACTGAGGCTTTTACCTTCAACTCCTGCAGAGCCACAGAGAAGCTTTTCATCAGGAAACACACTGCTGCTGAATCACCAGGTACCAGAGAAAGAAAGAGAGAGTGAGTGAGTGAGTGAGTGAGTGAGTGAGTGAGTGAGTGAGTGAGTGAGTGAGAGAGTGAGAGAGAGAGAGAGAGAGAGAGAGTGAGAGAGTGAGAGAGAGAGAGAGAGAGTGAGAGAGAGAGATGAAAAGGCAGACACTTAAAAAAAAGAAAGAAAAGGATAAACAGAGACACACGAACAAAAAGATGGAGACAGACAGGCAAGCAGATAGAAAAGGAAGAAGACAAAAAGACGGACAGACAAAGAAAAGATTGAAAAAAGATAGACGCACAAAAAGTAAAATAAAGGAAAAAAGTCAAACGGAAATAAAGACAAAAAGACAGACAGACAGTCAGAGAGGAAAGAAAGACAGATTTTGGAACACTGTAATCGTGACAGATAGCATTCCGACCTTCAGAGTCAGAGCGAGCGAGAGAGATAGAGAGAAAGAAGGGGAAGAGAAAAAGAAAAAAAAGAAAGAAAGAAATAGATAGATACATATAGAGACACTAATCTAATCTTCACTCACACTGACAGAAAAAATGAAAGGGAGATAAAAAAGATAGAAGATGGATGGGGAGAGAAAGAGAGCGAGAAAGCAAGTGGTCTGTTTGTGCAGTTAACTTGTGTGTATTGTCAAGGACAAAACTAGAAGAACAACAGCAAGGTCGTGATGTGAACATTACACACTACTCAACAATGTAATACACAACATGTTCCTGCAACATCACACCACGAGGAACGACGTGTTCCAGGGTTCACCCCAATGCTCACCTGGGAAATCACTGGCCGAACCTAAATCACACGATATTCAGTATCCCCAAACAACGCGCTTGTGAAGGAATTCTTTTTCTAGACATTGTCTCTGACTACACTTTAGTCTACAACACAAAGATGATCAATCTGAGGAAAAAACAAACACTAAAAACCCAGTGGCATCATGTACAATACTTTTAATCTTTCCAAGTAAAACTAACTGGCAGCAGGTGAGGGGGCCAATACTTTTACCTTTTCCAGTTAAAACCAAGTGGCATCATTTGGGGTGCCAATACTTTCACCATTTCCCCAGATAAAAGTAACTGGCATCATGTCGGGGTTTTAATATTTTAAGATATTAAGATAAAAGTATTGGCGTGTGAGGGTGCCAATACTTTTCAGCTACAGTGAAAACACTGCCATAATGTGTAGAAGTGTTGGCCCCCTCGGTAGTTTCAGGACTCGCAGGACCAGATTTGTTCCCGTCTCCACATCCAACGGGTGCCAATACTTTTTGTCTTTCGCAAAAACACAAATCCGTCAAAATTCACGGCTGAGACACGGATCGACTAAATCAGCGTGAGAGAGAAACGTTCAGCAACGCAGCTTCAAGTGAAACCTTAAGACTTTCTGAAGAACTTCTCAGGAAATCCATCACACACACACACACACACACACACACACACACACACACACACACACCACAAACCACAAACTGTGGCATTTTTCAGCTTACAAAAACAACCCACTTTCTGACCCATGTGTAGAAGTATTGGCCCCACTGGGGGGAAGCTTAGTTTACAAAATGACAATTCTCTCTCACACTCACACTCACACACACACACACACACACCTTGTCTTCTTAATGACTCAATCAATTGATCAATTATTTAATAAATAAACTTTTCCATCATTAGAAATGCTCCAGAAGTTCAGAAGGCTCCTAAAAAAAATAAAAAAATAAAAAATACCTTTCCTGCAGTTCAAGATCAATTAAGTACATTCAAATTTCCTTCAAATAGAACGACATCATCCCCAAATGGTTCCTGCAGCAAATTCTTCTAAAAGCCTGAAAAGTTCCTGCTATAGAGATGTGAATTCATAAGAAGCTTTGAAAGTTCTCGAAAAACATCCCTGAACGTTCATCCTGAGTTCCTGAAAAAGGGCCGTGTTCAGTGTCACGGTTCATCAGGTTTTTCTTGTGAAAATGCTTTAAAAGTCCATGAAAAATTTTCTTTGAACCTCCTGATGCCTCAACACACTTTTAGGAGTTCACACTAATGCAATTTAAGGGAGTTTAAAACACAGACACACACACACACACACACACACACACACACACGGTAGCTCGGTGGCTAAGGTGTTGGACTCTGGATTGGAAGGTCGTAAGTTTAAATCTCAGCACCACCGAGCTGCTACTGCTGGATTCTTCAGTTGTAAGATCTTCTCAGTTGCACGTCGCTTTGGTGTAAATGTATAAATGATCAACATTTTGTCCTCAACGTTGATGTTCGAAGCAGGAAAAATCATCTAGACCAGCGGTCCCCAACCTTTTCTGTGCCACGGACCGTATTAATGTCGGACAATATCTTCACAGACCGCCCTCTAAAGTGTGGCGGAAAAATACAACAAAATTAAATCATATTTTCTAAATATAATAATAAACGTGAATCTACTGTGGTGGTGTTTTTATTTTTCTCTCTTGGGGGTTTGAATTTAGCAGTAATGTATTATGTGTTAGCGGCCGGAGCTCCTTTAAGAAGGTAGTGGATGGAGGTGAGACATGCGACCGGAGCTCCTTTAAGAAGGTAGTGGATGGAGGTGAGACATGCGACCGGAGCTCCTTTAAGAAGGTAGTGGATGGAGGTAAGTCATGTGAGCGGAGCTCCTTTAAGAAGGTAGTGGATGGAGGTAAGACATGTGACCGGAGCTCCTTTAAGAAGGTGGTGGATGGAGGTAAGTCATGTGACCGGAGCTCCTTTAAGAAGGTAGTGGATGGAGGTAAGACATGTGACCGGAGCTCCTTTAAGAAGGTAGTGGATGGAGGTGAGACATGTGACCGGAGCTCCTTTAAGAAGGTAGTGGATGGAGGTAAGTCATGTGACCGGAGCTCCTTTAAGAAGGTAGTGGATGGAGGTAAGTCATGTGACCGGAGCTCCTTTAAGAAGGTAGTGGATGGAGGTGAGTCATGTGACCGGAGCTCCTTTAAGAAGGTAGTGGATGGAGGTGAGTCATGTGACCGGAGCTCCTTTAAGAAGGTAGTGGATGGAGGTAAGACATGTGACCGGAGCTCCTTTAAGAAGGTAGTGGATGGAGGTAAGACATGTGAGCGAGGCATCATGACCTGCATCAAGAGTGAGTGATAGACAGATGTGGAGGAAAGAATCCGGTCATTTTCCAAAATAAAACATCGTTCAGAATCAGATCATAAATAAAACGGAAATAATGTAAGTTATGTATTCGTTCTGTGCGGCCCGGTACTAATTGACCCACGGACCGGTGCCGGTCCACGGCCCAGGGGTTGGGGACCACTGATCTAGACGTCTGGGTCTGAGCATCTCCAACACTGCAGCTCTTGTGGATGTTCCTGGTCTGCAGTGGTCAGAATCTATCTAAAGTGCTCCAAGGAAGGAACAGTGGTAAACCGGCGTCAGGGTCACGGGCGGTTACAACGATCCGAGTTCCACGAGTTCTCACGATGGCGATAGTGAAAATATTTCTACGTTTCACACGTTATGGCAAAGCGCCGCCGCAACACGCACGTGTACTGTAGAGTTTTTTACAATACAGTTCACTAGCCAATACTGATCACCATTCTGTAGATCTCTACAGAGTAACCAGACGTCTGGAGTGATATCTAATCGTGGAACCACCTGCCCAGTCACTGCACCTCAATCCTCCTGAACTGCTCTGAGATAAACTTCATCACAAGGAAGAAATCTCACCTTGGGCGAGGTTTCATAAAAAAACATTTCACAACAGACAAATTGGATTTTATATGAATATAACAGACAAACTGATGTTTCTAAATTGGTGTGTGTGTGTGTGTGTGTGTGTGTGTGTGTGTGTGTGTGTGTGTGTGTGTGTGTGTGTGTGTGTGTAAATACACACAGAGAGAAAGAAGCACATGATTTCTGCCCGGAAATGTGCCCATGCATGACCCGTTCAGATGTTTCGAATAAAATCCCGTAATTCCATCATGATCAGGGACATGTGATTACGGGGGGGGGGGGGGGAGAGAGAGAGAGAGAGAGAGAGAGAGAGAGAGAGAGAGAGAGAGAGAGAGAGAGAGAGAGAGAGAGAGATCCCGAGCGCACAAACCGATCAACGTTTAGATGATGATCTGATTCCACAAACTGCTTCAACAAGGCTCACTGCTATAAATACACACATGGCTCATACACTATAGGGCCCAAAAGTTTGTGGACACGCCCACAGATCACTATGTGCCGCTTTTTGAGCATCTCATTCCACAATTAGTCTCCATTTGCTCCATTTGCTATATTGAGCTCCACTCTCCTGGGAAGAGGTTCCACTAGATTTTGTGGGAGATTCATTCAGCTACAAGTGTGTTAGTAAAGTCAGGCACTAATGAAGGTGAGAAGGTTCCTGTGGTGCAGTCAGCAATCACATTCATCCTGTTTAATAGTGCTGCAGTTCTATAGCAGGAGATCTTCCACTCCAACGCATGGAAAGCAGATCTTCATGGAGCTGGCTTTGAGCATAGGGACACTGTCATGCTGGAACAGGTTTGGGTCTCCAAGTTTGAGTGAAGTGAAAATTTCATGCTACTAAATGCATCCAAAGACGTCTGATACACAGTTCCACTTGTCATTGAACATGTAAATCAAAGTCTGAAACCATATTCAACTAGTTGCCACCCCAGTGCCTCCCCATAGAAAGTCTCCCAGCTGCATGAGGCAGCTTTCGAGTTTCTTCTACACCATAGACAATGAGATCTTCCTGTACTGGGATGTAACAAGAGTTTTAAGTTTAAACATTATTTTGTATGTAACACATAACTAGATTCTGCCACCCCTTAGAGTGCTTCTGCCACCCCAGTGAACGTTATACCTCCCAGCTATTCAAGCAGCTCCTAAGTTTCTAAACTCTTAATGAGGGTATAACAGAAAATCACGGAAAGTTACGCTTTCTGCCCTGTGTTATTGTACTAAAGGTTTAAATATGATATACTGTGTAATTTATATACACACACACACACACACACACACACAAATAGTATACATGCTGCCAGCTGTAAGAGTGCTCTTGCCACCCCAGTGCCACCCCAATGGTAAGTTATTATACCCTGCTCTATTGTTTGCTAAAACGTTTCCTAATCCAGTAACATGCAAATCGAAGAGTCTGAAACCATAAAGAACGTGGGTACATGTTGCCACCCCTCACACTTTACATTTTACATTAACATTTGTGGCATTTAGCAGCCGCCCAAGTCCAGAGCGAACAAAATCAACAAAAGCAAACTTGGAAAGCGTTAGTTTGAGTGTTTCAGGAAGAGGAAGGTGTTCGTTTTGAGTTTCTTTCATGCCATAAAATCTTCATGTCTTGTGATTTAGCTCTAACAATTTCAAGTTTAGAAATAGATCATTAGATGCTGCCACCCCACAAAGTGCTTCTGCCACCCCACAAAGTGCTTCTGCCACCCCACAAAAGTGCTTCTGCCACCCCACAAAAGTGCTTCTGCCACCCCACAAAAGTGCTTCTGCCACCCCACAAAGGTGCTTCTGCCACCCCACAAAGGTGCTTCTGCCACCCCTCAAAAGTACTTCTGCCACCCCTCAAAAGTGCTTCTGCCACCCCTCAAAAGTGCTTCTGCCACCCCACAGGAAGTTATATCTTCCTACTCTTAAAGTAAGCTCTTGAGTTCCTAAAACTATGAGAAATTAAACAAGATAACTGATCATTTTAAGTGTGTAGAACAAAAGGGTTCATAAGATGTTTCCACCCATTCATGTGCTCCTGCCACTCCATAGCCACCCCTACAGTTATACATTCAAGCAACGTAAAGAAGTAAAAAAACCAGAAAGTGTGTAGAGCACAGGGCACATCACTACATGATACCACCCCACCTGAGTGCTCGTGCCACCCCTACCTGGAAAACACGGTGTACGTTCCAGTTGTTGTTGTTGTTGTTTACCTACCTGCTGTAAACCAGGCAGTCCATGTGGTTGATCTCCTGGTCGGACCGGTGTCGGCGGTAGTCCTCCCACAGGTCCTTGATGGCGGTGACGGAGAGGATGAAGAGCACGGGCGCGAGCGCGAGCACGGGCTGGAACGCCTTGACCACCGGCACGAAGTTGAGCAGCGCGATGAAGACGAAGTAGACGTTGGCGAACCGGTGGAACTGCTCGAAGAGGTTCTTGGGGATGAAGGAGAGCACGGTGTACTTGGTTGTCTTGATCTTGTTGTTGGCGTACAGCCGGTTCGGGTTCGGGTTCGGGTTCAGGTTCTGCTCGGACACAATGTTCGCGTGCACGGTCCTGGTCTTGCTCTCTTTTTTACTTTTCCGCTTTTTGCGCTTTTTCGCACCCTCTCCGGGTTCCTCATTCTCGCGCGCCATGGCTTTCTCCAAACTTTCCCCCCACTCTTTCTCTTTCTCACTTTTTTTCTTTTTCTTCGTCCTAAGTGATCATTCCTTTCCTTCTCCAAGCTTGGACATTTCTCCCAGATCCCTTCATCTTCACATTTTCCCTTCCTCCATGCCCTTCCAACTTGTATCTTCTCTCCAGTCCTAAAGTTTCAATGTTGCATCTTTCTTTTCCTCCTCTCGGTTTTTTTTTTTTTCTCCAGTTGAAGATGCTTTAAAGTTGATCTGTGTGTTTCTGCGGCTTTAGGCCCGACCCCTGATGATCTCCATCAAACCCGGATACACCTTCACACCCGGGGTAGGTCCATCCACATGCTTTCGTACGCGAAAAGCGCTCGTTGACGCAGTTTCCTCGAAAGGAGGAACTTGTGACGTCACTACCCCCAAAACAAGCCCCGCCCCCTGGTGTTGAGCTTCTTGTGCAAGTGGAAGTGCCACGCGTTATTACCGTCTGAACGCGGTTTCCTCCTCCTTCTCATTCTCTTTCTCCTTCACCGCCGCTTTACAGCTTCTAACCCTGATTCTGTAACCAAACCATCCAGGAATAAACCAAATAGACTTTTATTCACTTCCGGTTTCTTTCTTCAGCACAACTTATCTCCACGTGTTGAAACTTTGAAACTCAAATTGAAATGTATTTGTTACATTCACACAGAGGACATGTAGTGAAAACATCCAACATCCAAGCTTCCTTCCTTCGAGCTCCTGTTTCCTCCCTTTCTTCGAGGAAAAACTCAAACAAACAAAAAAACTGACTTCCTGCCATTTATTTTATTTTTTTTAAGTAGATTAAAATAGAATTTAATGAATTTTTTTTACATAAAATTAGAGATTTTCTTAATATTAACATTGTTATTGTCACTATTATAATAATTATAAACAATAATAATGAATTATTCTCATGTTGGAATACACATAATTAATAAACCTCATTTCCTCTGTATTTTCATCCAAAATATTATTTTTTTCTGTCTTAATTTGATCATAAAAGTTTTCATATGGAGTGAAATAACAAAATAATTAAATAAATAAATAAAATAACAACAAAAAAAAAATTCCTTTTTTCATTCAGCCATATTATTATACATATTTAGAAATTGTATTTATTTATTAAAATCTTCTGTTATTTTTTAAATGAAACATATTTATTAATTGTATAAATGATTTAAAATGAGCAAAAAACACATTTTTTTCTTCTTAAATTTTTATTTCATCCAAAGAATTTTAGTCATTTTTTGTTGTTATTTGTGCCGTCTATATATTTTTTTGTTGTTAGAATAAACAGAAAAATATTTTCATATATAATTTTGAAGGTTCAAATGCCTGGTTTATGTATTTATTATTCTTTTATTGTAATAATTCTTCTCATTTCAAATAGACATTTAATACAAACATTTCAACAATAAAAAATAGAACAATAAACATTTGTAAAGTTTGAACACAATATATTGTTTATTATGAAGTTATTCATCTTGTGTTTGTTTACTGGCTTCTAAAAAATTATTCACTTCATTAACAATGAAAAGAAATCGATCTATTTATTTATCTAAGTGTCTTTCTAACTTTATATTTACATGTACATTTATGGCACTTAGCAGCTGCTTCTTTAACCAGAGTGACTTAAATTAATCTCATTTATACTTTGACTGAGCATTTGAGGGTTAAGGGCCTTGCCCAGGGGCCCAGCAGTGGCAGTTTGGTGTTGCTGGGATTTGAACTTACAACCTTTTGATTAGATGTCCAACATCTTACCCTCATCTTTCTGAACATCCCATATCCTTGTGTACCACCGCTCCAGGAACTTAGAAACAACCTCAACAACACAATAAACAATGATCTGCAGCAGAAGCTACACAACCTCGCCGTGCTTCGAGAACCAGGCCTCCAGACTTCGGTGGCGCTAATGCTAAGGAAGCGCTCAGCGTACTCTATGGGACCATTAGCGAACTACAAAGCACACACCCTGAGGGATTGTTTATTGTCGCCTGAGATTTCAACCATGGAAATCTCATGACTGTGCTTCCTAAATTTCATCATAATGTGGACTTTGCAACCAGAGGAGAAAACACGCTGGATGTTGTTTACACAAACATCCCGGGCCCATACCTGGTGAAGCCCTGCCCCCACCTCGGGTACTCAGACCACATCTCTGTTATGCTGATCCCAGCATACAGACCACTTAGCAGGCATTCAAGACCAGCTCAAAAGCAGGTGAGAACTTGGCTAGCAGGATCGATGTCTGCTCTCCAGGACTGCTTTGAATGCACTGACTGGGACATGTTCAGGGAAGCTGCAACCAATAGCGATTACATCAACTTGGAGGAGTACACGTCAACAGTGACCAGCAACATCGGCAGGTGCATTGATGACGTGACTCCAAGAAGAGACTCCCCATTCAGAGCAGGGGACAAGACGGCTTTAAAGACAGCAAGGGCCAAACTATCCTGTGCCATCAGAGAGGCGAAGCGCACACATGCCAAGAGAATCCACGACCACTTCCAGGACAGCGGAGACACCCGGCACATGTGGCAGGGCATTCAGGCGATCACGAATTACAAGATGACATCACCTGCTTGTGACCGTGACGCCTCCCTCCCAGATGCGCTGAATGACTTCTATCGCCCAGTTCGAGGTGCAGAACAACATGGTGGTGCGGAAGACCATCCCCTCCTCCCAGTGACCAGGTGCTCTGTCTAACCAAAGCTGAAGTGAGGAAAACTCTATGCAGAGTTAACCCAAGGAAGTCTGCTGGACCAGACAATCTTTCTGGCAGAGTGCTCAGGAAATGTGCAAAACAGCTAGCGGATGTCTTCACCGACATCTTAAACATCTTCCTGAGCAGCGCCATTGTTCCCGTGCCGAAGAAGTCTCCTGCCTCAATGACTATCGTCCCGTCACGCTCACACCCATTGTGATGAAGTGCTTCGAGAGGCTCGTCATGAGGCACATCAAGACCCAGCTTCCACCCGCACTGGACCCCATGCAGTTTGCGTATCATCCAAACCGCTCCACAGATGATGCCATCTCCACGACTCTTCATCTGGCCCTCACCCACCTTGACAACAAGGACTCGTATGTTCGGATGCTGTTCATAGACTTCAGCTCAGCATTCAACACAATGTTCCCTCAGCACCTGATTGAGCAGTTGAGCCTACTGGGCATAAACACCTCCCTCTGTAACTGGATCCTGGACTTCCTAACTGGAAGACCTCAGTCAGTCCGGATCGGGAACAGCATCTCCAGCACCACCACACACCTCAGGGCTGTGTGCTTGGTCCACTGCTGTTTACTCTGCTGACTTATGTCTGTGTAGCAATGCACAGCTCGAACCACTAATGAAGTTTCTGCCAGATAAACACCAAGGAATTTAGGTGCTTTTGACGATCCTTACAGAGGATCCATCATGGATCAGTGGAGAATGGTCACTCTGTGCTCTCCTGAAGTCAACAACCATTTCTTCCGTTTTGCGAACGTTCAGAGACAGGTTGTTCGCTCCACACCAGGCTGTTAACTGTTGCACCGCCTCTCTGTATGCTGACTCATCGTTCTTGCTGATAAGACCCACCATGATCGTGTCGCCGATGACTTCAGGAGAGCACAGAGTGACCATTCTCCACTGATCCATGATGGATCCTCTGTAAGGATCGTCAAAAGCACCTAAATTCCTTGGTGTTTATCTGGCAGAAACTTCATTAGTCACTCAACACCAGGTCCATCACCAAGAAAGCCCAGCAGTGTCTCTACTTCCTAAGAAGGCTGAGGAAAGCTCATCTCCCTCCCCCCATCCTGACCATGTTCTACAGAGGGACAATTAAGAGGATCCTGAGCAGCTGCATCACTGCCTGGTTTGGGAATCTTTTTGACTGCTGTTGCTGTTTTTCTGCACAAACTCTTTTGTTTACATGTTGTTAAATCACAGGTTCACTCCTGTACTCAGTTCTTTTTTACACACTGCACTGTGTAATATACAGCAGGTCTACTGGTGGCGCTATTTAGTGTTTTGTGTATTTGTCCTACACTGTCTTGTGTTGTCCGACACTGTTTGCACCAGGTTGCACACGATGCACTTTACGTGGCGAGGACACTTACTAGTCTTTAACTCTGTGTTTCTGTTATGTAGCTTTATGATGTTGTATGTAGCACCAGGGTTCAGGAGGAACGTTGTCTCACGTCACTGTGTAGCGCCTCACATATATATGTTTAAAATGACAATGAAAGCTTCTTGACTTGATTTGAGCAGGAGGAATTCTGAAGTGTCTGGAACTTAAAAATGTAAATCAACTCTGTGATCTCATGATGATGATGATGATGATGATTATGATGATGATGATTTTTGAGATGATGATGATGATGATGATGATGATTATGATCATGATGATGATAAGGAGGGGGAGGAGGAGGAAGATCTTTTAAATAATGCTGATGATAATCGTTTCGATTTTGATGATAATGATGGTGATGATATTTAAGATGATGATGATTATGATCATGATGATGATGATGGTGATGATAATGATTATGATAATGATGGTCTTAGAGATGATATAATGATCTTTTTGATGATGTTTTTGATGATGATGATGATGATGGTGGTGATGAAGATGATGATGATATGATAATGATTATGATCTTTGAGATGATGATGATGATGATGATGATGATTATAATCTTTGAGATGATGATGATGGTGGTGATGAAGATGATGATATGATGAATCTTTTAGATGATGATGATAATCTTTAAAATGAGGATGATGGTGATGATGATATGATATTGATAATGATTATGATCTTTGAGATAATGATGTGATGATAAAAATCTTTGAGACGATAATGATGATCTTTTAGATGATGATGATGATGAAGATGATAATCTTTAAGATGAGGATGATGGTGATGATCTTTGAGATGATGATGTGATGATGATGATGAAAATCTTTGAGACGATAATGATGATCTTTTAGATGATGATGATGATGATGATAATCTTTAAGATGAGGATGATGGTGATGATCTTTGAGATGATGATGTGATGATGATGATGAAAATCTTTGAGACGATAATGATGATCTTTTAGATGATGATGATGATGATGATGATGATGATGATGATAATCTTTAAGATGAGGATGATGATGATCTTTGAGATGATGATGATGATAGTAAAGATGGTGATGATGAAGAAATAGTTTGTGTTGGATGATCACATTTTCCGGCGCATTTTTACAAAACTCACCAAATCCTGAATCATTAGTGATTCTTCAGCTGTCTCTCGACTAGTTTTCTGGTGAATTTGGAACCAAATCCAAAACTACGAACAAACAAACAAACATTTTCAGGCTTATGATAAAGCAGAGAACATTGACACAGTTGACTGTTGGACCTTCAGAGCTTCCTGAGCTTCCAGTTTTGACTTGTGTACTTTACATGCTTTCTGTAAACACCTATCGGTAGTTTGCCAGGAGAAGAACGAGCCCCGGCGCTCTGTTTATTTCTGGAGTTTCTGATAAAGATCCTGGTAAAATAAACAAGAAGCGTGTTGTCCTTCGGACGGAGAGCACGCAGAAGCATCTGATTCTTCTCTGATACCATGTGAGGAGAACAGCGTGTGTGCATGAAAGTGATAGAGCGCACTAAAACGGTGACGTGTGATGACATCACTCGATGATGTCATGTTTGTGATGGGAGTTTGGAAATCTAGGATTCTGTTTCTGCTCGTGTCTGGAACTTTCTGTTCTTAAAGCAAGACCTTGTGTTCTCAGGGGCTTTGTGATTGATGTGTCTCTCTGCTCGCATGGAGCTGCTTTGCTCTGTGTGTGTATGAGTAAACTTTTTATACTCACTTCTGGGTATAAAACACAACGGGGATCTTCAACACACACCACAGACCGAGCTGAGGTTACTCTGTGGAAGTCCAGCATTAAAGTTGAAAATATATAACTAAGAGACCAAATCTGTTCCAGCATGACACTGTCCCTGTGCACAAAGCCAGCTCCATGAAGATCTGCTTTCAATGGGTTGGAATATGTGGAAGATCTCCAGCTATAGAGCTCCAACCCTATTGATCACATTTGAGATGAATTGTGCACCCCAGGAACCTCCTCAAATCACCTCCATCAGTTCCTGACTTTACTAACACTCTTGTACCTTGTAGAGTGAATCTCTAAAACATCTAGTGAAACATCTACCCAGGAGAGTGGAGCTCATAACAGCTTATGGAGCCTAAACGTGGAATGGGACGGTCAAAAAGAGGCACATAGGAATCTGATGGTCAAGTGTCCACAAACTTTTGTCCAAACAGTAAATATATTGCGCAATAGAAAGCAATAAAATACCATGAGGGTCATTTTTTGATGGTAAATCAATAAATGCGGTATTGAGTGGGCGTGGCCATTTGAGTCCAACTGATCAGCACCACAGGGTTGCCAGGTTTTCAGCCAAACTTTAACTCAATAACCATATGAAAATATGAATCCTGAAACTAGCCCTGAAGAAATGAAGGCCTTTTTGTTCTTGCATTAGACACTGTGGTAAGTTTTTTTTTATATCGAGACATCATTCACTCCACAATCCCCCTGTTCCACTATTAATCAAATAAATAATACGCAGGAGTAGAAGTAGTTTCCCCGACTAAGGATTTACATAGTCATATCAGGATCATCAAGTCTTGCCTATAGATACTCGTCTCATACAACCTCAGTGAGGATTTGACTGTGAGGTTGGTAGTAGAATGAGGCTCCTCCTATTAAAGCATCAAATATTCCACTATTCAGGGTCCGAAGAAAGGAAACTTAAATAGAGGAATTTCAGTATATTTTTCCCTTCCAAATTTTTAGCTTGTATCTAATAAAGCTTCTTTAGTAGCTAGCAGGTGAGAGAATGAGATACTGATCTTACATTATAAATTGCCTTTAGGATTTTCTGTTTAAAATTCAGTTTGATTAGTTACAAAATAAACTGCCCACTAGGGGTCGCTGTTTAGGTTTTTATTTCCAATGAAATCCATATACAACTGCTTCGGTATCAATCCATCATGAGTGTGTTTCTCTCTCCGGCTCGATCTGTGTCGGGTCTCGGGTGTTTCTGGCTCTCTGACAGTCTGCTCCATCCATCAGGCTGAAATTGAACCGTTCCCCAGTTGCCAAGACGCCACGAGTCCAATCAGCCCTTATATTTAACTCCGGCCCACCGGCTGGACGTTGCTCCTGCAAATCACGGCCTGTATGGCTTCCTGATTGATGCTAGCTCGAGGCTAAACGACCCGCTGCTCCCCAATCTGCTGACGAGTGGATCTTAGAGCAGGAGGTGATTCTGCCTCTTGGTCCGAGACTTTCAGCACGCTTTCACATCTGATTCAGCACTAAAGAGAGTTCTGCTGGTCACCAGGAAAGAGAAAAGCAGAGTAATGAAGTGACTTTTCTACTCAAATCTAATATCAAAATTTGCATGCTGTAAATACTCACTTTTTACTGATCACCTCATCATGCATGCAGAAATCCAGTCAGCCAATCAGAAGAGGTGGCAGCTTAAAGGTAAAGTCATTGAACTTTGGAAGTCATTGAACTTGGATTTGAGGATGAGCAACACCAAGTTGCCACCCCGGGGCCCCTGAACAAGGCCCTTAACGCTCAACTGCTGTATGATTGAAATAAATGTAAGTCAGTCTGGATATAAAACTTTCAGCAGCACAAAACATAAAATCTTCAGTTAATGTTCTCAAACCTTCTAATGACAAACAAAACCAATGATTTATTATCCATAATATCAGTGGTGGTTGTTGGTAAGAGATGAACTTGTTTGAGTTCTTCAGAAACCGCTGGGATTTTCACACACAACCGTTTCAAAGATTAAACAATGGTGTGAATGGTTTGGGAAAAAAAAAAAAAAACATCTTGTGACCCTTCAGGATAAAAGAAAGAAAGAACGCCTTAATCTTCTTGAACACTCTGATGAGATGTTGTTCCACTAGGTTTTGTTAAGATTTTGTGGAGATTCATTTGGATAAATGGGTGTTAGTAAAGTCAGGTACTGATGTAGGTGAGATGGTGAGGAGTTCTGGGAAGGGTTGGAGCTCTATAGAAGGAGATCTTTCACTCCATTCCATGTAAAGCAGATCTTCATGGTGCTAGCTTTGTGCACTTTGTGGAACGGGTTTGGGGCTGCTAGTTCAAGAAAATACGATCATATAACCCCAATCTTATCGTCCCTACATTGGCTTCCTGTTAAGTTTCGAATAGACTACAAACTACTGCTACTCACTTATAAAGCACTAAATGGTTTATCTCCATGTATCTCTCCAGTCTTTTAACATGCTACAATCCGTCACGCTCCCTGAGATCTCAAAACTCTGGACTTCTAGTAGTTCCTAGAATAGCAAAGTCCACTAAAGGTGGTAGAACATTCTCACATTTAGCTCCTAAACTCTGGAATAGTCTTCCTGACAGTGTTCGGGGTTCAGACACACTCTCCCAGTTTAAGTGCAGATTAAAGACGTATGTTTTTAGCGAGTTCTACACATAACACACATCACATCATAACCTTGTGCTCCAGAACATCTGATCACATCACATTATCAACTTGTGCTGTTAATATCATGAACAGCAGCTACGCTAATTCCTCTCCACTGATTCTCTTTCTCTCCCCATCCCGAGGCTTTCTGAGGTTTGGCCAGCTCCAGTCACCTCCCACCTCATGAAGATTATGGACTTTAAAGAAGTAGATGCCAAACTTGCAAACATCCTGAATCATCTAGAGACGTACCAGTGCCAATTGGATCCTACTGCATGTGTGGAGTTTGACATTGGACCTCCTGGAGTGTTTAAAGGCTCTGGAATGGAGAAGCTGATGCTGGATCTGTGATGATCACAAGTGTTGAGCTCAGTAGCTCCTACTTTTATACCAAAGACTGTAGAAAGAACATTTACTTATAATCTTATACTCCAGTGCTCATGTTAGTTCTCACTCTCCAGTGTTCTGTAGTGTTGAAAGATTTATGATCAAACTCTTGATGTCACCCAAATGAGGATGGGTTCCCCTTTTTGAGTCTGGTTCCTCTCAAGGTTTCTTCCTCATATCATCTAAGGGAGTTTTTCCCTCCCACAGTCGCCACGGCTGCTCATCAGGGATAAACACACACCTTTACCTTCACTGTTGATTTCTGTAAAGCTGCTTTGAGACAATGTCTGTTGTGAAAAGCGCTATACAAATAAACTTGACTTGACTTGACTTGACTTGACTAGTTCAAGTGAACTGCATCCAAAGACGTCTGAAACAATTGTGTGTCTCTGCAAACTCCAGTTTGAAGAAGAACCACATATAGATAGAAAAATCAGGTGTCCCAATACTTTCTGCATACAATGTGTATATTGTTAACCAAAGACCAGATGAAAGCATTCTACAAAAGATTACACATCTGGATTTTAGACTTTCATCTTCTGTCCTCCAGACCTGGAATCCACTCTCTGCTGCTGAGGATCTTCTCACAAGACATTATGAGATTACTATAGATGGTCATTACTTAGTAACCATGGCGACAGCTTATTGGAATACAATTAATATGGGCTCAAGAGTCAAATAGTAGAATGAAGGTCCTGGTTACAGGAACTGCACAAGTACTGAAGGTGCTGAGGTTGCCTTCACACTCCGGTTCATATCAATGTTCCTTCATATTGTCTCAGGGAATTTTTCCTCAGTCATTAGGAGTAAATGTATTATTGGAGGATAAGAAGATCTTTCTCAGTCTGTGTGTTTCTGTGGAGGCAAAAATGCTGGACGACTTCTTTATTCATTGTCTCATGTGCAGATGCACCTCCCTCTATCATTAGTCTTCCTCCAAGCCAGTGATATATACACCGATTTCATTCCTCACACCTCCAGCTCCACCCCCACCCCGACACCAGGCCAGATAGTGCATTCCAGCATTTTCTGCCTCTTATTAATGAATGTGAGCGAGCTGTAAACGCTGAGGCTCGGACTCATCACACTGCCGAAACACAATCCGCTGATCCATGAGGTATCGAGCGGCCGTTTATCATCGGCTGCGTTTCTGCGTCCAGCAGAGACGTGAAGGAGGCTGATTAAATCTGATGAACTCAGGACCTGAATATCGTCCGAGGTCTACCAAAGGGAGTGTGTGATTATCAATAATGCATCTCTGCTTTGCCTAAGTAGTTTATAATAGTCTCCAGGGTTGCCAGGTCCACCATTCTTACCATGCATTTGGGAATACTTTGGGGTGTTTTCTGGTGCTTCTTGGAGGACATTTGATATGCGGGAGTTTTGTTTTTAATGAAAAGTAGTAAAATATGGAGGGTGAAAAAGGATTTATGTAGAAAGAAAGAAAGAAAGAAAGAAAGAAAGAAAGAAAGAAAGAAAGAAAGAAAGAAAGAAAGAAAGAAAGAAAGAAAGAAAGAAAGAAAGAAAGACTTTACTAAAACCCTTGTGGGCCAAATAAATCTCGACAAATCAACACAAAAATCTAGTGGAACATCTTCCCAGAAGAGTGGAGCTTATTATAACAGCAAATGGGGACTAAATGTGGAATGGAATGTTCACAAAGGTTTTGAGAGATAGATAGCTCTAAAGATCACTATATTCACCCTAAAAGGAAATGATTTCTTTACAGCAGTACTGAGAGTTAGAGGTCAGTTTACCAGAGCTTTATTACACAAAGCTCAGGTTTGTGCTGCAGTACACGTTTTAGATCAGTTACAGGTCACCAGTAGAGGGAGCTGGAGTCCATCCTGAATAAGCATCTAAATACACTGCAGGAACATTCTGGGCCTGTATCTCCTGCTCGTGTTCATCAGCCACCATCTACTTATTTTGAAGGTTTAGAGAACATCAGGAAGCACCGGACCATCGCATGTTTGTGATCAAACAACTGTTTAACTGTATCAGTGTCCGAGAACAAAAAATGCAATACAAAAAATAATATATATATATTGCTGTCAGGCTCTGACAGTTCCTCAGCCTCAGCTACATCACACAGTTTATATTTGCTCTGAGTTTGAGCAGGATCTTCATACGCTTTAGTTATGTTGTTACCTGCCTGTGGTTTTGCTAACGGAGAGTGAAGCCAGGAACATTGGAGATGGGTTCAAACTGTTCCACCATGGTGTGGCTGGAAAGAGAAATAGAGTCGGGGTGATGCTGAAGGAAGACTAATGAGGTGGTTTATGGATGTGGTTTATGGGAGACATGCAGGTGGTGGGTTAGAAAGAGGCAGATGACAGAGAGAAGACAGAGTTGTATGGAGATGGATGATCTGGTGGTGACCCCTAACGGGAGCAGAAGAAAGAAGAAGAAGGTTTATTGGTTTTATGTCCTAAAATAAATAGATTTGTAGCTTAATTAAACGAAACAAGACTCTGACCAGGGAGTTCCAAAAGAAAAAATATTCATGATCATAACGAGATCATATCTGTATCTGAGATCACATGTGTATGAGATCATATCTGTGTCTAAGATTATATGTGTATTAGATCATATCTGTATTTTAGATCGCGTGTATGAGATCATATCTGTGTCTGAGATCACGTGTATGAGATCATATCTTTATCCAAGATCACATGTGTATGAGATTCTATCTCTATCCAAGATCACATGTTTGTATCATATCTCTGTCTAAGGCCACGTGTATGAAATCATATCTGTATCTAAGGCCACATGTGTGTGAGATCATGTGTATAAGATCATATCTCTATCTAAGATCATATGTGTATGAGATCATGTCTGTATCCAAGATCATATGTATGAGCTCATATCTCAGTCAGTGTTTGAGTTTGTCCCTGGATGCGTATCTGTATAAGTGTTTGACTTGGTATTTGTTTCTCTCACGTGTTTATTTATAGAGAAGAAGTCAGGCAGTTGTATCTTCACTGATGATGTTATTAATCAGCACAGAGGAGCTGTCTGAATTTTTGCAAAGCTTTGGAGGACGTTTGCTGTCTGTCCTTCAGCACCGGACAGCTCCGAAATGTAAAATGTGTCCTGGTTGCCTGGAGACGAGAACGAGACTGAGACCGAGTTGGTGTTGATGTGAGAGAGAGATGAAGAGAGATGTTGGTTTGCTCTCTGTAGTGCAGCTCTGATGCAGGCTGAGGGTGCTTCAACATAACCTTTCCTCTAATTCAATAAATAAATAATAAAAAAGCGTAGCGGCCTGTGAGAGGCACGACTCGGTCTGTTCTCCGCTCGTCTCTCTCCTGTCTCTCTCTGAGCACTTTCACAGAATAAATGACTACAAATCAAGACAGGAAATAAATGATGTTACAGCAGCGTGACCTAAAGAGGGTCCGGTTTCAAGACCTTCCAGAAAACCAGCCTCGGGGGAGACGTTTCCATCCCGCATCACTTAAATCCAAAATAAACCGCTAAGTGCTTTTACAGGTACGCTAAAACACGGCTAGCTACACAGGTTCCTTCTCTATTTTAGGAATAGTACACGAAAGGGGCCAAAAGTTTGTGAACACTTCAGCATATGATTTGGGAATAGGCCTCTTTTCACATTGAGTCTCCATTTGCTTTCACTCTTCTGGGAAGATGTTCCACTAGATTATGTGGAGATTTGGTGGAGATTCATTTAGCTACAAGGGTGTTAGTTAAGTCAGGTACTGATGGAGGTGAGAAAGTGTGGAGGCCTGGAGTGCATTCAGCGTTCACATTCATCCCAAATGTAGTCAATATGGTTGGAGATTTAGAGCAGGAGATCTTTCACTCCAACTTTCTCATGTAAAGCATATGTTTATGTGGCTGGCTTTGTGGCTTTGTGGAACATGGTTTGGGTCTCCTAGTTCAAATGAAGGAAAAATTTCATACTACCAAATGCATCCTACACAATTGTGAATCTCCATCTTTGTGGTAACTGGAAAAGTCAGGTGTCCAAACACTTTTGGCTAAATATGGTTATTTGGTTCAAATATAAAAACCTTTTTACACTTTTACATCTGAGCTCACACTGGAGACTCCTCCCATAACCGTTACACAGAACCTGTTTCTAAAGTGAAGCGTTCGCCGTACACGTCCCTGAGAACGAGCTCCTCTGTCAGCAACGTGTGTGTTCTGTAACGAGTTCTTACACGATCGACACGTTTACACCGATCCCATTGATTCCTACTGATCCTTCGGCCCTGCTGGATTAACCTCTGAACTTTGAGCTCAGACATTTTCATCGAAATCAACCTTCGTAAAATATTCAACGTGAGTTTAATCCCGTTCGATCCAAACGATCCGCTCGGTTTGAAAATGGACGTAGTGAAGGACACAACATATTGAAAAAAATCAATAAAATTATTTATTATGAGTGTGGCCAAAAGTATTGGGACACCTGACTCTTCCAACTTTGGATGCATTTGGCAGCAAGAAATTTTCCCTTTACTTGAACCGTAAACCCGAAACTGTTCCAGCCGGACACAAAGTGCACAAATCCCAAAGCACAAAGAGAGTTGGAGTAGAAGATCTCCTGCTATAGAGCTCCAACCCTATCTTAGGATGAATGTGAACTCTGACTGCACCTCAGGCCTCCTCACCTTCTCCATCAAATCTCCACAAGCACACTCCAAAATCTAGCCTCGTGTTAAACATTCTTTTAGCTGTAAATGGAAAGTTTTGCAGGATTCAAGTTTTTATGGAGAAAAAAAATTCTCATAGCAGATGAATAAATGAAGAGGAGGTTATTATGGTATGTAGAAGTGAAGTAGGTGTAAGAGAAATCCTGGGTTCTCCAGTGAAACTGGAGTGAAGTGTGTGTGTGTGTATCGTGTGGGAGTTCACTTCTTCGTTTGTAAAAGAAAAGAAAGAGAGAGAAAGAAGCTGGGAACAGGAATGAGGTGGGCGCAAGAGAGACAGAAAGATAGATAGAGAGAGAGAGAGAGAGAGAGAGAGAGAGAGAGAGAGAGAGAGAGAGCAGATGACTGTCTGTGAGTGGGAGTCTGAAGTTCCATATTAGCACAGATTTCTAGCCGTGATGCTAACACATGAAGCAGTGATGTGACAGTGCTGGTGCTCAGCGAACTGGCTAAAGTCTGGTTCGTGCTAATTAACTCATGGCTGAAAAGTAGCCAGGAGCCTGAGCGCTAACAGAGGCCTTCAAACCAGTTCCTCTTCAGAATAATCCTCAGATCTGGGTCAGCTCTTGTGTTTGAGACTTGGACCTCGTGCTGATCAGTCGTCTCTCCTACTGCAATGTTGACTGGAACACGTTAATTATTCATTCATTTTTTTTCCCGTCACAGATTTTTTTCTCAGATCAGAAATGAAATTCTGAAAACTACTTCTTCAACCTCCACATCATGCGAGTGAAGGGCATCAGATCAACCAATGATCAAATAGTTCCCCTTCAGGATTTCGTGTGGCGTCAGAAATGCTTTGGGAACACCTCCGCATTGTCCACGCTCTGAATCACGTGTATAAAAAGTCCAATGGAAAGACCGTCTGGGTGACATCGCGACGAGGAAGCTTAAACGCACATAGAGTGAAACCAACTTCTGCTTCTGTTGTTCAGGAAGCGCTCTGTGTGTGTTTGTCCAGTAAAGGTAGAAGAGTTTTCCTTCTTTTCGGCTATGAAAGGGACCAGAAAGACGAAGCATCGTTTCCTTCCCTGTGTACCTCCTTGTCCCCGCTATATAACGAGGGGGTTTACACAAACTGTGTTTTGCTTGTCTGGGAGCGGCGCATGCTAAGTTGATTTTCAGCCGACTGCGCAGATTGCACTCGCATGACAATGTGCCAGGAGAGCAGTCTTTGAAGAGTGTACTTCCACTCCTCATGGTTCTGGCCCCGCTTTAGCCGAGGCAAAGTGGCGTTTAAGGACCTAAGGCTCTCAAGTGGACCATGCAGAGGGACTGGAGATGGGTTCGTCTTTTTCGCCTCCCTCACCTACCTGGTCCGGCGCCCGATTGCAAGGTTCGAAAGCACTCCTTTCGGCGGTTTCTTCCTTTACAAGAAGAGCACTCACCTTCAAGCAATCTTTTTCAAGGAGCTCCTAAAAGTAGTGACCCGTACCATGGCCAAACTCCAAAAAGAGTGGCTGGCTGATCAGCAAAAGGTTCCTCCACCTAGCAAACTGGACGAGGGCTTCTTGCAACACACATCACTGCCTCTGCACCGGGGCTTGCCTTTTTTCCCAAACCTGCACACTGAACCCCAGCGCTGTCCCCAAGCCCCTGAGAACCACCTCGGCACTGGTGAGGAAGGTCTATGCCCCAGCGGGTCAGGCTGCAAGGTACCTACACACCATGGCTGTGCTACAGGCCTATCAGACTGATCTGCTGCGAGTGCTGGAAATTGTTCATCTCAGTGCAGTTCAGTTGGATTGAGGTGTGGTGACTGGGCAGGTGGTTCAATGATAGATATCACTCCAGACGTCTGTTTACTCTCTAAATAACACGTACAGAGTTTAGACGTATTCGTCACTTCGGTTCATCATCTTGTTGTACAGTGAAGTCGATTCCAATGAGCTGCAGTCCAGACGGAACCGCATGGTGTTGAAGTTTGGAACTGGAGCCATGTTGGTTCACTTTCACTTTCCGGAATCTTCACTGCTCCAGAACAACCCCAAACCATACATTTTCCACCTTCATGTGTGAGTGTGAGGGAGTCTGAACACATCTTCTCTAATGTTCTCCTTCTTACACAAGTTCTTCTGGTAGAGACACAAACGTCCCATTTGAAATCTACACAAATTTTTCTGCTCATTCAGTCTACAATTATTTTGTGTTTTTGCCTTTTACTGAGAAAACAACAGGAAATGTGTCCTGAAGTGTGAAACTGGAGCCATGTTCGTTCACTTTCACTTTTCCGAAGCTTTCCTTCTCCAAAACAAAACAACCCCAAACCACTAAGTTTCCAGTTCCGTGTGTGAGTGTGAGGGTGAGAGTCACTGATCACATCAAGTTCTTCTGGTAGAGACACAAATGTCCCATTTGGACTCCGCAGAACTTTTTCCACTCATTCACTCTAAAATTATTCATATGTTTCAAAAACCATCACAGACTTTTCACAGTTGATCTGAATGTATGCATGTAATAAATACACAGCTTCAGATAACAGCAGCTATTCAGCCTCCTCTTAAACTGATTAAGTCAAACAGAGTAACTCTGAGCATTCGGTGTGAGTTTTTATTGTACAGCGTCAGAAAGCTTCCCATCTGACATTATGAAGCGAAACAGCAGACGACAGGCTAAGTGATGGAATTTCAGAGTCCATTACGGCAGAAGCGATGAAGGGAAAGAGCAGACCGGACGTTAAACGATCAGAATTCAGCTTCAGACCTGTCTGCGAGGAGCCTTATTGCATTAGGACGGTGTGGAGAAAGACGGATACCGGTAGAGAGCAGAAAATCAATGCAGGTGGGTTTCTCTTTTTGACATGCAGTGCTACATTTGCTCACTTGTTCTTCCTCTCACTTGCTTTCTTTGTCACTGAAGCTGACTATCATCCACATCATCATCCCGCAGATCTACCCGCAAGATCCATCTTCGGCTTTGTTCTTCATCGCAAATTGGAATTCAAAGACATCAATAAACACCACTAGGAGCTATATTCACCAATGCCATAACACCGCCTCCATGTTTATCAGATGATGTGGAATGCTTTTGATCATGAGCTGTTCCTTTTCATTTTTATACTTTTCTCTTCCTAAAATCTTGGTACAAGTTAATCCTGGTTACTTCTGTCAAAATAATCTTGATTCAGAACTGCAATGTTAACTCAATTCTAACCTGGCATTTCTGTTCTTGCATGTGACCAATGGTTTGATCATAACAACATCTGTTGATTGTAGACTTCGACAATGATACCCATATGAGGTGATATCAAATAGTTGTGTTGCAACTGGTACTATTCTGACCGTGTGAGTTATCACATCTGCGATTTCATCATGGACTGCAAGTTAGAACAAAGAGCAAACGTAAAATTCTGTGTGAAACTAAGCAAATCGTCCACAGGGATGTTTAACTCGCCATACGTTTGGTTAAGGTATTTTGAGAGGCCTGAGCTTCAAGAGCGGAAGAACATCACTGGAAGACGACAAGAGATCAGGAAGAACATCAACAAGCTCAATCCCCAAAAATGGTAAAATCATTTAGCAAATCGTGCAAGATGATTGTCAGAGAACAATTCACATGGTTTTAGTTCTGCACCCACTCTACTTGCCAGATTTGGTTTCTGCGAACTTTGCCCTCTTTCCAAAGATGAAGGTCCAGCTTACCATTTTGACATCGCTGCAGAGATCTGACTTCCAGTAGATGTTTCAGAAGGGATTATTTTGAAGGTGATTGTGTGGAAACGTTCTGATGCGTTCTGATACCACCTCGTTCTTCCTCCAGAGTTTTCTTGACACTTGGCCAGATGAAATATATTGTGAAGAGGCTTTTGTTTTCTCTCTCTCTCTCTCTCTCTCTCTCTCTCTCTCTCTCTCTCTCTCTCTCTCTCTCTCTCTCTCTCGTGTAATCTCCCCCTAAACATGGCTGCCTGCGCTCCCCTTTAGAATGCATGCTGAGTGTTACAGTACCATGGACAGCTACAAAACGAACATTCAACCCTTGGAATCAACTGCAGATCTTTTATCTCCTTCATTTGTCACAAACTAAGGAGGTGCTTATCAGCCAAGTGTCTACTTTTCTTAAGCTTGGAAATCTAACCACAAATAATAAGAGCGCCACTTAAAAGGGAAAGAGCTTCTAGAGGCAGATGTTCTGTAGATAGCTGTTTTGCTCAGCCAAGGCGTAGGATCTCCGCAACAACAGTGACATCACGAGAAGAAAATTCGCTAGTGCCCAGTGTGTAGTGACAAATCAGAGAAGGTATGACTGCAATATCTGAGTGAAGTCCTTGAGCGCTTTTACACCCTACACCTTACAATAAAGAGAGTGTGTGTGTGTGTGTGTGTGTGTGTGTGTGTGTGTGTGTGTGTGTGTGTGTGTGTGTGTGTGAGCGGAGGTGCTGGACCATTGGCGTTCAGTTTTGCATTCATGACACTAACAGCTCGGGTGATGCAGTGTGATCTAACACTCTTTCTCTCTGCTCATCAGTAGCGTGCCGTGTCATCACCACACAGATGGGAGATTTTTCTTTTAATCCATTACGTCCTCTGATTAACTCTCAGACAAATCCCACAATCTCTCAGACTCATTTTCTGAAAGACAAGCACCACTACTAAATTCTGGTCTCAAAGTGTATTTTGATTTTAGCTGTAATCTGATGCTCATAAAAAAAAGCTTGAACCAAAGAAGCAAAACCTGCCTGAGGAACATCTGTGCCAATTCTACAGGTCCATGACTGAATCTATACAGTGTTCTTCAGTCTCTGTCTGATCTTACTACCCAAGTGCCTTCAAAGACTAGTTCTGTCAGCAGAGCGCATCATCAGGACCCGTCTTTCTTTTAGGAACCGACACATCTCCAGGAACAGGCTGGGAGAATCAGAAGGACCTCTGACACCATGCATAGTATCTGTTCAGACTCCTTTTCTGGCAGGAGATACAGACTGAGTCAAAAATAGTTTTTTTCTGGCAGCTACAAAGATTCTGGACTTTTTATTACTACACTTCCTCTATCTCCTCTATCTCCTCTACTTTGTTCAATATCATACATTATCAGTTTGGGCCAGTGTGCAGTGTCTACATCGCCAGTCTTCATCACCGCTCTACATCGCCAGTCTTCATCACCGCTCTACATCACCAGTCTTCATCACGGCTCTACATCACCGCTCATCATCACCGCTCTACATTACCGCTCTACATCACCACTCTGCATCACCGCTCTACATCACCACTCTACATCAGCAGTCTTCATCACCACTCTACATCACCGCTCATCATCACAGCTCCACATCACCAGTCTTCATCACCACTCTACATCACAGCTCTACATCACCGCTCTACATCACCACTCTACATCACTGCTCTACATCAACGCTCTACATCACCACTCATCATCACTGCTCATCACCGCTCTACATCACCAGTCTTCATCACCACTCTACATCACCGCTCATCATCACCGCTCTACATCACCAGTCTTCATCACCACTCTACATCACCGCTCATCACCACAGCTCTACATCACCGCTCTACATCACCAGTCTTCATCACCACTCTACATCACTGCTCTACATCAACGCTCTTCATCACCACTCATCATCACTGCTCTTCATCACCGCTCTACATCACCAGTCTTCATCACCACTCTACATCACCGCTCTACATCACCACTCTACATCAGCAGTCTTCATCACCACTCTACATCACCGCTCATCATCACCGCTCTACATCACCAGTCTTCATCACCACTCTACATCACAGCTCTACATCACCACTGTACATCACTGCTCTACATCAACGCTCTACATCACCACTCATCATCACTGCTCTTCATCACCGCTCTACATCACCAGTCTTCATCACCACTCTACATCACCGCTCATCATCACCGCTCAACATCACCAGTCTTCATCACCACTCTACATCACCGCTCATCACCACAGCTCTACATCACCGCTCTACATCACCAGTCTTTATCACTGCTTTACATCACCGCTCATCATCACCACTCTACATCACCGCTCTACATCACCGCTCTACATCACCAGTCTACATCACCGCTCATCATCACAGCTCTACATAACCGTTCTACATCACCGCTCTACATCACCAGTCTTCATCACCACTCTACATCACCTCTCTACCTCACCGCTCTACATCACCGCTCTACATCACCAGTCTTTATCACCACTCTAGATAGATAGATAGATAGATAGATAGATAGATAGATAGATAGATAGATAGATAGATAGATAGATAGATAGATAGATAGATAGATAGATAGATGGATGGATAGACAGTAAAATATCATCATGATTTATTTTTGTTGATTATTTTCTGTGTCTGCATTCTCCCCAGTGTGTTAATAGTTTTGGTTGTCTCTTTTTTTTACTTCTCAGACATTTATACATTTTTATAAAAGAACTGATATAAAGACGCTTCTGTTCTGGTTTTACGATCGATGTTCCGACAGTCTGATGCACGAATGTAGAAATACGATCCTGCTATAAAACTCTCAGGGGGCGTGGTCGGGTTGTAAAATCCTGAGCTGTGAGTGAAGCTGATTATTATGCAGAGGTGTGTATAAGTGTGTGTGTGTGTGTGTGTGTTTGTGTGTGTGTGTGTGTGTGTGTGTGTGTGTGTGTGTGTGTGTGTGTGTGTGAGAGAGAAAGACAGTAATGATGGATCGTCATTTCTCTCTCTTGCTCTCAATCACAGTCAGCAGCACTTTACATTTGGGTCTGGTTCTAATGAAACCCTGTCCGTAACGTCGCCGAGTCTCTCGCTGTTCTTTAATTAACCACTCGGCACTTTTCCTTCAGATGCTGGAAAACCCCCAAATCTGCATCGCGCCATAAATCATACAATACTCCTGACACGTGTTAGCGACGTGGTCCGGTAACGATTTTCCCCTCAGAGAAACCCCCGTAGCGTTAGGCTGTTTCTGCTGAATCGTGAAAATCTAAGCAACCTTCTGATTCGTGACGTGAACCGGACACAGAGTTCCTCTGAACAGAGGGAACAACAGGAATAAAGAAAAAAGTAATTACGTTTATAATTGATCGCATTTTCATTAGAGTGGAAAGCTACGAGATTTTTTTATCTTAGCGCAATGCGCGCGCACACACACACACACACACACACACACACACACACACACACACACACACACACACACACACACACACACAGACAGCCCTGGAAAGTGTTCTGAGGCTAAACAACATGCTGCTTTGCCCAGAGGCTAATTCTGTGTTTAATTACACCGGAACAGAGCAGCGAGTCTCTCACCGGCCCTTTAATCAGTCCATCAGGAGACACAACACACCACAGCGAGACGAGAGACAAATTAAAACAATACTGTAGACAAACTCAGCTGTTTTCTCACCAGCCGTATGTGTTTCTTCTACAACATTTCCTCCACGACGTCTTTGAATGCATTGAATATTTTGGGGACTCATCTTATAGTCAGGTGTCTTTTGTCAGTGTCGTGTTTATTTCCATATAAACAATTTTCAAGAACCTGTGAAAGTCAGTGTCCTGCTAAAGAGAGGACTCCATGAAGCAGCCAGGGATTACTCTGACCATCACACTACCACCACCAGGTTTCAGTGTGTGGAGAGATCTCAGGGAGATGAGAAGCATCTGGATTACACATTAAAGAGAACATGATTTATTGGTGTGTAATTAAAGAAACAGTAAATAATATTACATTTATTTATGGTTTAAAAAAAGATTAAAGTGTTGCCTGTTTTTGAATTGTTTGCATTTGGATATTATATTCAGCAAAACCGAACAAAATAATCATTAAAATGATGTTGATTTATGTGTGTTTTTGTTTTCAGTCAGTAACTCGTCTAGTTTCTAGTGATTACTAAGTTGTTTCCTTTCATGTTCCATGTTTCAGCTGTTTCTCGTTTTGTTTTTATCTCATTTCATGATCACGTTTCTGGTTTGCAGAGTTCAAGGTGTTTGCTGATCTACTGAACTCAGCCTGTTTAACATTTGGGAGTTTGCCTGCTGATTTGGATTCTTTATGTGATATTTTAATAAATGTGCTTACTCAGCACTTCTTCTATTCAGATACTATTCATTTTGAATTCAGGTCAATTTCAAGCCGTATTCATTTCTTATTTAGATCATTTGCAGGTCGCATTCAGGCCATATTCAGTCTGTATTATTGTCGTATTCAGTTCATACTCAGATCGAATTCAGATCATATTCAAACCGTATTCACTTCATATTCAGGCTGTATTCAGTTCATATTCAGGTTGGATTCAGATCATATTCAGGTTGGATTCAGATCATATTCATGTTGGATTCAGATCATATTCATGTTGGATTCAGGGTTTTACAGCAGACTCCTTCATTTATTAAATTTATTTTAATCCC